>NW_020954571.1:5533947-5629728 GCF_900497805.2 Vombatus ursinus | reverse complement strand
GTGTGTGTGTGTGTGTGTGTGTGTGTGTGTGTGTGTGTGTGTGTGTGAATGTATGTGTCTATGAGTGAGCACAAGGGCATGTGGGGAAGCCAACTAGATATCGGGGGCTCTGAATATTCTTCTCCTCCTCACCTTGTAAAGGACAGGACCCAGGAAGATAAGAAGGGTTTGGGATGGTCAATGAAAACGACCAAAGGAGTGGAGATGAGGTTTGGATGAGTCTGAACTGAGTTGAAGAGCCTTCTAGGGCAGGAAAGATGGAGACTGAGGGCAGAGGTGGTTGCTGTCTATAAAGCTGGGAAGGGCTAGGAGAGGAAGGACATTGACAATCACCAGTTCATAGTCCTATTGCCTTAAGAGACGTAAGCTGAAGACCAGAACACAGGCTGTCCTGGGGGGAGGAAACAGTTTCTCAGGAGAGGGGATAGGCTTCACAAATTTTAAAAGGAGGTTTCAAAAGGGTTAGATTAGACAAATATTCATATGACAGAGTCCTGGGGACAGCTGGGGGCAGGAGAGGGTTTGGAAATGTCTCCAAGCCTGGAAGGATTATGTCAGGGAGAGAGGTGATAGCTTTTCCAAACTACCTATGGTAGGATCCTGGGCTAGTGGGATTGTTTGTGAAGTTGGGAAGAGGGGGAATGCTATTAAGCTGATGCATTTGTTATGCAGAAGGAGTTGTTCTGATATGTTCTGATATGGAGCCATGCTTGCTACAAAGAGGTAAGGTGATGCCTGACTGTGCTGCTCCTAGTTATTCCAAGAGAGAGAATTATTTGGAAAAACTCAGAGACTTTTCAGCACTCACTGCCCATCCATTAGAGAGCTATGGGGAAAGATCTGGGCATGGGCAAAGGGAACAAAGACTGCAGCTTCCAAATGAGTTGGACCCCAGGAGGGTGCCCTTGGTGCCCAGACACTTTCGTCATTAAACCACCCACCTCAGTGGATCTGGGAAAGGGATACTTGTCAACCCAAGGCTGGATACTAGGTATGGTGAGTTGGCATTGGGCTCCTGCAATCTTGGGAAAGAGCCTATGGCCTCCAACAGAGTTAGAGTGAAATAAATAAAATCATTTTGCTCCTACATCAATTCAGTCTGGAATTTCTCTCCTAGAAGCAGGGAACTCAGAGCTCATGGAACTCAGCTGGAGGAAGGGACAGGGGCCAAGGGGTGGGGTTTGGGGTCAGGAGGTGGCAGTTGAAATTGACCAACCTGGTATTTCAACAGTGGCACTGCCTATATGACTATCCTCTTTCCCTCCCAAAGGGCTCATTCAGAGACAATGTACCAGGACCCAAGGGAAAAGAGATGTCTAAATAGGAGAGATTGCAATTGACTTTGAAAAGGGAAAGGATTGTCACCAAGGATAGCTGGTAGACTCTTCTTTAATAGGAGAAGTCTTGTTTGCCTAGGATGATTTAAATATGGTCCTGCATAGAGGCAGAGGGCTTTGATTGACTCTGGAAAGTCAATTCTTGGCTACTACGATTTTTAAAGATGAAAGCCTTTAGAAGGAAAGGGGAAAAGCAACAGTTTTTCTCCATGGAGCCCACAACAGTCCCAGGCCTACATTGAGATCTTAAATACTTGTTTGCTTAACTTGACCTGAGAGAAGAAAAGAATGAGGGAGACAGGAAATCAGGTTCATCTCTCTATGGGGGTGCATGGTCAAATGGAGCTCTGCGGAGGGTGGGAGGAAGGGCACAGTCAGATGCAAGCACAGCAGAGTGTAGAGCAGTCCAGTTTGGCAGGAGTCCCAGCATTCCCAGCTTTCTTGTTCACCTTGGGCAGCAGCAAGGCAAAGGACATGGCTAGTGAACAGTGGTAGAAGCTGTGAACGTAGGTGTGATCCCACTCCTTTGCAGACCCAGAGAGAAAGAGGGAGGAAGAGAGGGAAAGAGAGTCCAGTCAGTTGCCTAAGCCTTTGAAAGCTCAACCTGGCATTTAAAGAATTCCTTGATCTGTCCCTATTTTCCCCATCTAGCCATCTTTTACCATTCGTAGTTTCCCACCTCCACACTTTTGCTCATGCATTGATGCTGCTTGGAAACACTCTTCCTCATAGCCATCTTTCACTCTCTTCCTGAGTTACAACTTCCCCTCTATGATGACTTCACATTCTTTGCTCGGTATGCTCTCTGTGTGACCTCTACCATTCTGGGATACAGTTTCTTGTCTTATAAAATATGGGCAACTAGGTGACACTGAGGATAGAGCACTGGGCCTAGAATCAGGAAGACTCCTCTTCCTGAGTTCAAATCCATCTTCAGACACTTCCTAGCTGTGTGATCCTGGGCAAGTCACCTAACCCTGTTTGCCTCAGTTCCTCATATGTAAAATGAGCAAATCACTCCAATATCTCCACCAAGAAAATCCCAAATAGGGTCACGAAGAGTCAGACATGACTGAACAACAATCTGTAAAATGAAAGAATTGCCTAAATGACTTATTAATTACCTTCCAGTTCTAAATCTATGACCTACTGATATTAAGATAACCCCCTCATCCTTCTGTCTTATCCCTCCTACAAAAATTTTATTATTCCAGTTGACAGTGATCCCCTCTTCTTTAAATGCTATGGCATTAATCATACTCACTGTCTACATACTGAGCATTAATCACTCAGTGCCTTATGACATTACAAGTATTGTTTTTATGTACTATTGAATGTCATATGTAACAACTCACTTGCTATTAATAACCAATGATGATTAATTGCTATTAATTATCATTCATCTTTTATATCAAATGAAGCATAAAACAGAGTAGTGTAGGCTTGTCGAAAGTGTTGGCCACAGTCATGGAGGAGATCTAATACAAGGTCTGAGTCAGAAGAGGTTCCTTAGAGATGAAAGTCTTCCAGGCGACCCTGTATGCAAATGATAATGTGCTTATTGCATCAAGCCCTGGGACATTATGGAGTCTTCTGGAAGAGGTCCATAACCACTCAAAAGAGTTTGGCCTAACTATCCTCATAGGAAAAACCAAATGGATGAATGATGTTTATTGTCCAGACTATGTGCCTTGGACAGACACTGCCAATAGAGAATGAACCGGGCCCAAAATTGTCTCTGAGAAATTACAAGATGCTTTTGGTGATTCCAAGTTTCTCCTTGAAACAAGTGCCCATGCTACTTTAGTAAGTCATGGAACACTTCAGTCTTTGAAGAACTGAAATTGGGGACCAGCCAAAGAGCGTCAGAGAGGCACATGGTTAGTGTAAACAGGCTGGGATACAATACAGATGAGGAATTATGCAGGACAAGGGTGAAAAAAGATGTCATAGAAAAAAATGTGTAATTAAAAAGGGAGATGGGCTGGTGGGGGATGACTGATGGATAAGCCATGTGCTCTGCTTGTATGCTCAGGCAGGAGACCTTGAGAAAGGCATCCAGCATGGTGGTTGGCCTTTTGGTTAGCTCACGAACTTGAGCTGCATGAGATGAGTGACCACAGATAGGATGAGCCTGGTATCATTGGAGGGAATGCTCATATTAGGGGATCATGACCTGTTTGTATAGAGAACTTTCATCACCTCCGCTACAGTAACCTGAGGGCCTAGGTAGACCCTGAAAGTGTTCTTAATCCCCATTTTATGGATGTGGAAACTGAAGATCAGAGAAGTCTGTTTTCACACACACACACACACACACACACTTTATATCTATATTTGTCTGTCATGGATAAGCTGGGGAGATAAATGGACAATGAGTTGGGCTCACAACTGTGTGGAAAGTGAGGACATGGGGTTGGATCATATTTGGAAGATAGTCCAGCACTTTCACTGTTCCCTGATGCAGAAGCCTGTTTATTGAACCCCGATATTTTCCCTATGATGTGAAGGGGCTACAAAACATTGTGACCTTAGAAGTGTTCAAACTATGGATCCCTCTAAGAGCAATAGAACGATGGATGCTGGGTGTAAGTGCCTGCATCTCATTACTAACATTTTAAGGTGTTAGTAGTTTAAAACTGCACTAAGATTTTGGGGAGAGCTTAAATTAAAAGAAGCAGAGCATGACTGGATCATAAGCAGATCCAGAGCTGGAAGAGACCTTAGGAGTACCTTTCATTTGACAGAAGAGGAAACTGAGCCCTGGAGTGGTTGAAGTGACCCAAAGTCACACAGGTAGTAAGGGGGCAGAGAGAGGAATCCAATGAAGGTGACTTCTATTGAAGTAAGTGGACCTTCTGTGGAGGAATTATGGACAGCCATGGACCAAAATTCCATTGGATGAGAAGGCTTGGATGGGTTTGAAATCTCCACCACTGGAGGAAATATTCACCCCAGTGAAATCTCAGATCCATCCACATGGATTAGACTTAGCCTTCTGAAGTGAAGAGTCTGGAAGAGGACTTGGAGAAAGTCCATAGAAGGTAAATGACTTTCCCAAGTCACACAGGGGCTAGTTAGCAGCATAGTCGGACTAAGACCCCGAACTTGTGACTCTCAGGCTAATGCTCTTTGGCTGACACCATGATATCTTGTCTCCCCAGGATTAAGAGTTCCCTGAGGACAGGGGCTGTGGCTATCACCTCTCTGAATTCCTTCCATGGAACGTTGCACAGAGGGGCCTTACCTCAAAAAAGAAACGCAGCATCAGCGCTAATGCTCCAAAACAGAAACCAGGGCCTATCTGTTGGGTGTACACACTCTTGTCTGGGTACAGACCCTTCTTCTCTTTCATCTTTTGCAGCTGGAGAGGAAACACAGAAGTCAGTGAAGAAGCTCTGGGTGGCCTGACTCAAAACTCATCCCTTCTGGGAAGCCTGGAATAAAGAGGGTCCCTTTGCCAGACTCAACAAATAACACCTTGATGTGCCCCAAGGGGACAGCAGCCATCAGTTAAATAATAAACAAACCACTAGGTGAAAGAACAGACCTCTTTCAACTCTCTGACTCAGATCTTCTCACTCCTTTGTTCTGTGTCTCCTCCTATATTCAGATTAGGTAATAATAATTCACATTTATATAACATTTTGCAATTTGCAAAGTGCTTTCTCCACAATTATCCTGTGAGGTAGGTAGTGCACGTATTATTATCCTTATTTTACAGATGAACAAACTGAGGCCCAGAAAAGCTAAGGGACTTGCCCAAAGTCACACAGGTACTAAATTTTAGAGCTGAGATTCAAACCCAGGTCTCCTGACTCCATCTAATCTATATTGTTTGTTAATTTCTGTGGCACTTTAAGGTTTCCAGAGCTCTTTCTTTCCGAGGGAGATAGAACAAACCTTATTGTCCCTATTCAATAGATGAGGAAAATGGGTCTCAGAGAACTGATGTGGCTTGCCCTGCATCACTCAGTTAGTGTGTCTGTTCTTCCTTGCTGATACACTAACATTAGTGTTAACTCTTCACTTCCTCCAGCTTTCAGATGCCCTGAGGACAGTGGACAGAGTTCTTATTTGCTTTACATCTCCTCACCACATCTAAGGATAGGAGCTGCATACAGTGGAGATAACTCTTTCCTTAGACATCTGTGCATGGGCCAGGTGGGCAGGGAACTAGTTGCTTGTTTGTAAATTTGGGACCCAGGAGAGATGGAGGCAAGTGGAATACTTCCTTATCTGCCAAAGTCAGGAAAACTTGGGTTCTGTCTGAACTTCCATTAAAAAAAATCTAACATAGTCAACATGACAGCTTTTGTCTTTTTCTGAGGAAGTGAGGTATAGTGGTTTGGGTCAGTGGACTTGGTGTTTGAATGGACTCAGGTCTGACTCTTACTTCAGATTTACCAGTTGTTTGATCTGGGCAGAGGGTCTTTCTGGGACTCACTTTTCCCACCTGTAAGAAGAGGATAATAAAAGTCCCTAGCTCACAGGGTTGTTTCGAGGATTAAAAATAATGATAATTAACATTTATACAGAGCTTACTATGTGCCAGGCACTGTGTTAAACTCTTAACGATTGTTATCTCATTTGAGCTTCACAACAGCCCTGGGATGTAGGTGCTATTATTATCCCTATTTTATGGATGAGAAAACTGAGGCAAACAGGTGTTAAGTGACTTTCCCAGGATCACACCGCTAGTAAGTGTCTGAAGTGATATTTGAACTCAGGTTTAAAAGGATTAAAACTTAGGATTAGAAGGAGATAACATAGGTCATACTTTGCAAACCTTCAAGTGCTATATGAATGTTAGCCAGTATTTTTATCATCATCATCATCATCATCATCATCATCATCATCTTCAAAGGGTATGGGATAAAGTATGTAAAGTGTTAGGCAGGCCTTAAATCACCATATAAATATGAGAACTGTTTTAGTGCTTTGTAAATGTGAGAACTAAGCCTTTTCCATTTGTATCTATAAGTAGGGGAACCCCAAAGACAACAAAGAAGAAGCTGACCTCCTGACAGCCTCCTGGGAGGCAGCCTTCTGCTCCATGAGGCAATAGGTCAGAAGCCAATTCAGAATCACCCAATGCAAGGATTGTAAAGCCACCATCACAGAAATCTAAAATCCTCGTCACAGGATTTTGGAACCCTGGAACTCTAGCATCCTAGGACAGGAAAGAAACTTCCAGAATTGTCAGTTCTAGGCTCTTGCCTTCAGACTGGTGACTGACTGTCTAAACCTCTAGGGTAGGTCTAGTCCCAGAGGCAGAGCAGAGTCACTGTCTTCAAGCACTTGGAGAGCTACCACTTGGAAAAGGGATTAGGCTGGTTCAGATTGGCTTCACAAGGGCAGAACTGGAGGAGCCGTGGGTGGAAGCAGAGACACAAGCTTTGACTCCATCTAAGGAAAAGCTTCTTAACAATCAAAGCTGTCCAAAAGTGAGCTGTCTGGGCCGATACGGAGGTCCTCATCACTGGAGGACTTCAGGCTGGGGTTGGATCACTATTCACGTAAGATATGTTGGAGTAGGGATTCTTGTTCTGATACACTTTTGGCTGAACGACTTCTGGAGTCCCTTCCAAGCTGGAGATTTTGTGATCCTTTGGTTTATCTGAATGTTTTCTATATAGTGACTGGGACTCCATAGCTTCCCTTGGTTACTCGCTGCAATGCTTTTGCTCTTTTATGATCAGATACTGGTTTGGAAAGCATAGACTAGTCTTACCAGAACATTCTTTCCATTTTTTCCCATGGCCTTAGAGACAAGCAGAAGAGCTTCACTTAAAACTCACCAGTCTCAGTTTATGCCTTCCTTTCCATCTAATATAAGTTCTCCCCACCACACCCCACCCTTTTAGGAGGCAATGGGGTTAAGTGACTTGCCCAGGGTCACACAGCTAGTAAGTGTCTGAGGCTGGATTTCAGTTCAGGCCTACTGACTCCACGGCAGGTACTCTATCCACTGCACCCACTAGCTGCCCTCCTCCTTGGCTTTTAATAGGCCAACATATCAAATAATCAGTGATACAACCATTCCCCAACATTTTTCTTTATGTGAACTAAGTTCTATGATTCTACATAATGTATATCCTTTTTTTGTTCTTCTACAATGAACTACTTAAAAGTTCTATTTAATGTAATAGGTGATATAAGCTGTCTCATGCTTGGAGTATACTTCCTTCTTAACCCTGCCTCTCCAGGACTTTTCTCTCGTTTCAAGGTCCCTCTCAGGGGGTATCTTTGCCATGAAACTCTTCCCTGGCCTTTATTGTATCCCATCCCCTCAAACCCCCAGTAGGCTGTAAGTTCCTTGAGGGCAGGTGTTTCATTTTCATCCTTGTATCACTAATGTCTAGCCCAGTGTCTTTGTACATAGTAAACACTTAACGAATGCTGGTTGAATTGTGTATACTGGCAACCCCTCAACAAAAGCCACCCCCAAAATCTTGTTTAATTGAATTGAGCAAAGGGATTGGTTTGTGCATTGCCTCCTCTTTTCATCTCTGCCCATCCTCCAACAGCTAGATAAGTGAGAAGTGAGATGGATCGAAGACGGATGGTTCAAATCTCACCTCCTCTTGGAGGGACAGAGAAGAGTCAATGATAACCCCAAGGTTACAACAAACATGTACCTACCTACCAACCTACCAGCCTACCAATGGAAATTGTGAAGTTAGAAGGATAAACAGGTTGCGGGAGACAGATAATTAGCTGTGTCCAACATGTTGTTTTGGAGAAGCAGGCAGGGCTGAAGGGCAGCATGGTGAAATAAAGATGAAACAAATAAATAAAATGAAATAAATAAAGCATGGTGAAATAAACCTTGGTGAAATAAAGAATGGGCTAACTGAGAGAGATAGAGCTCTAGGGCATGGCTAGGACATGGTCCAGTGGTGAGAGCATCAGACTATCCACGTGGACTGGGGCAAGTGATTATGCCCTCTTGGACATCTGTCTTGTCATCTGTAAGATAAAGGGGTTTATTTGACCCCTAAGGCCCTGTGCTGCCCTAGATCTATGATCCTATGAATTCCTGGGCTCAATGTAACCCTTTATTCTTAGTCTCAATTCCCCTAGGTGGTGTCCATACACCTGGTTGTCTCTTCACCCTCTGAGAGGGGGAGAAAGGGAAGCAGAAAACCTTTTACTTGCAATGGACTTTAGAGTTAACAATAACATCAGATATTTATACAGCATTTTAAGGTTTACAAAACATTTTAGGTACATGACTTCATTTGATTTTCAAAATAACCCTTTAAAATAAGTGATGTTATTACCGTCCCCATTTTACAGATGAAGCAACTCAGGCTGAGAAAGGTTGTGAGTCTCTCAATTCACTAATTATTAAGTATCTGGGGCAAGATTTAAACCCAGGTTCTTCTAAATCTAAATCCAGTCCACTTTCTATTACTTCATGCTGTCCCTCAGTAATTGCCACCGGACCTACCCCTGTGGTGCTTGCTGGTCCCAAGCCTCTAGCAACCGGGGGAATGGCCTTTAGAGAACAGTTAAGCCCTGAGGGTCTGGTGTCCTTTCTCTAAAAACCAACTCCCCTCCTAGATTGAATTCCCTCCTAAATGGGCTAGAAGGTGCTATTTAAATTAGGAATGTGGCCAACTTGCTTTGGCCTTCCCCCAAGGGGAACAGCTAGGTGGTATAGTGGATAGAGCACTGGGTCTGGAACTGGTGTCAGGAAGAATTCACTAGCCTGACACTTAGTAGCTGCGTGACCTTGGGCGTCTCTCAGTTTACTAAGTAGTGAAATGGGGATAAATGTACCTACCTCACAAGATTGTTATGGTGATCAAATGATATATTTTTAAAGCACTTAGCACAGTGCCTGGCACATGGTAGGCATTTAATGAATGCTTCTTCCTTTCTTTTCCTCCCTGCCCCCCTTTATTTCTATTACTGAGTCCACTTGACCAGGGAGAAGAAAGTCTGTGTGGTATGCCACTCAGGCTTTAATGAGTAAATACTGTTCTACCTAATTATAATTCAGAAGCAGATTCATACCAAGCCTCTCTGAGGATAATTACCCAATGTCTAGTTGGGGGAGTGAGGAGGGAAATCCACCAGGACTGAATCAGGAGAGAATTATCCCATTTCCGGCTTGGGGTGAGCTGTTTTTATCATAAACAGAGACTTGGAATTCAGTGATTATCTCTGGAAGCCAGCATTGTTTATGCATTCCAGAATGTTAATTAATAAGGCATGCTATTGCATCACCCCAACAAGTCTCTCCTCCCCAAGGCAGGAAATTTAGAGGCACTGCCTTGGGTCACCCTAAGTAACATCAATTCAAATTCCTAAACTAGATCAAGAAAGAATAATCTCTTCCCCAACCCTCCTCCTTTGGAAGAGCATTCAAAAAAGTCAAGATGTTTGAATTCAAGGTCTGGCTTTGTCACAACATAGCTGTGTGATTTTCTGCAAGTAGCTTCATCTCTCTGTGCCTCATTGTCCAAACAGGGAAAAGAAATCCTGACCCCTTTTACTGCGTGGTCTATGGAGATAAAGCAGACGAATGTATTTTTGAAAACCCACCACCTACACTTCATCCCCCTACCCCAGATCCTTGACTTGAGCCATCTCTGGTGTTCATGGTCCAGCCTTCTGACTTACTCTACCCTGGCCCTCCTCTCAACACTCCGAGCTCAAGCTTCCCCTCTTCCAGAAAGCCTTCAAGATGAACTTATTCTTCAAGATACCACCACATTTCTGAGTCAGGGACTAAGGTGGGCAGTGACCTCAGAAATAGCAATGAAATCATTGGACTTAGAGAGAAGTTGTAACTACAATACCAGACACAGCTATAGCCAGCATCAGTCAGGAAAAAAAAGTTAGAATCAGCATTGAAAGCCAGAGCCACAGGTCAAAGGAATCTTAGGACATTGTTGCTGAAAGGCACCTTGGAATGAATGTAGAAAGTCAGAGTTGGAAGGGACCTTAGAACACTCAATATCAGAGCTGGAAGGGACTTTGAAACACAGAATGTCAGAGTTGGAAGAGACCTTGGAACACAGGATGTCAGAGCTGGAAGAGATTTTAGAACACAGAACGTCAGAGTTGGAAGGGACCTTAGATACTTTCAACTCCCATTTCAGAAAAGAGGAAACTGAGGGCCTAAGGTTAAGAGACTCCCCAAAGTCAGACTGCTAATGAGTAATAGAATCCAGACTATAATAGGCTGAGATTTCTTCCATAGTTGTCTCTCTGGAAGACCCAGTTATTAGAACTTTTCAGAACAAGGAGGCAATTCAGAAAAGCTGAGATAAAGCCGGCCAGAATCTCAGTTCTTCTCTGTCTGGTAAAGAAACTCAGCCAATCACCTGGTAGATCCAGATGTAGGTCATCACATTGCTTTGTCCTTAACAGGTGAGGGCCCACAACTGGCCTCCAAAGCCCGACACTTTCCCAATTAGCTACTCCCTCTGTCAGTACTTCAAGATGCCTAGAGTGATGGAAAAAACATAGACTCAATTACACAAAATGTCAGAATGGGAAGGAACCTGAGAAATCATCTATTCCAAACCCCTCATTTTATAGGTGGGGAAATCGAAGTCATGAGAAGGGCAGGCTCAAGGTCACAGAACTAGACAAATACAGTTGTAATAATAATAGCTAGCATTTATGTGGCACTTGAAGGTATGCAAGGTGTTTTACAAATATTATCTCATTTTATCATTTTTGATCACTCACCCACTTTGCTGTAATGATGAGGACAGCTGTGCCAATAGGCCCTGAGTACACCCCATAGCCCCATCGGTCTTGGTAGATCCTTACGGCAATGGTCAACACACCAAACATCACAAAGGTCGACCTTTTTGGTTCATCAAATTCTGCCAGTGCTGGAAAGGGGGGGGAAGGGCACAGAAACCAGAGATTAGAGTTCACTTGAACTCAAAGGAGACTTCTAATTTCATTATTGTCATCTTGAGAAGGCATTTCTTTGAGGAATCAGAATGTTAGAGCTGGAAGGGACCTTAGAACACAGGAAGTTAGAGTTGGGAGGGACCTTAGAATAGGTTATGTTATAATTAGAAGGGACCTTAGGACATCAGAACTGGAAGAGATTTTGGAACATAGAAGGTCAGAGCTAGAAAAGACCTTGGAACACAGGATATTAGAGATAGAAAGAAACTTAGAATATAGAAGATCGGAGCTAGAAGGGACCTTAGGACATAGACGATCAGAACTGGAAGGGACCTTAGAATATGGAATATCAGAGCTGGAAGGGGCCTTATAATATAGTATCAAAGATGCAGAGGTGGAGAGGACCTTGAAACACAGAATGTTAGAACTGGAAGGACCTTTAGACATGCTTTTTCTATCAATCTATCATATATGTATATGTATATGTACATGCATATATAGACATATATACATATATACACATACATACACACACATACATGAGAGGCGATCTACTGTAGTGAATAGTGAACTGGCCTTATCTTGGAGTTAGCAAGACCTGAGTTCAAGCCTTGTCTCTGACACACTAGCTGTGTGGCTCTAAAGTGCTTTAAAACTATTTTTCTAAAATGGATTAAGCATTGCCTTTGCAATGGGAAGTGGGAATGGAAGGCAGGAAGGCATGCATAAAGTCGGGAAAAGAGGATGTCATGTGGCCTTCCATGCTCCCTGTCAGTCAGTAGGCTGACTTGCTCAGAAATGGATAGGCCGGTTTGTGAACGGCATCCTTGTTAGCAGGGCTGGGATAAAGGAGGCTGGCACTCACCCATTAATGACACCCACATGCTCAATGCTGTCCCATAGATGCTGAAATACTCCAGTATGTCGTAGCGCATGAAACATAGCACTGATAAGCCTGGCCCATTACACGCATGGTATATCTAGCAGAAAACACAGAAGCATATTATACAAAGGACTGACAGTGACTTGGGATGAATCAACCTTCCCAGAATTGGTTTAGTCCATTTTTAGGAGGCCAGTGAGCAGATGGAAGGAGTATATTTTTGGTCAGGGTTTGCCTAAAATAATAATAAGTAATCCCTTACTCATTTTTCAACACTTGATAGTTTACAAAGAGCTGTCCCATCTAACAGATTCTTATGGTAGCCCCGCAAGGGAGGCCAGGCAGGGATCGTTCTCTCCATTTTACAGGTGAGAAAAATGAGGCAAATAAAGGAAAGAAGGAAAACAGGGATAGAGCAGGGATGGGGAACCTGAGGCCTCGAGGCCACATGTGGCCTTCTAGGTCCTCAGGTGCGGCCTTTTGACTGAGTGTAAGTTTTACAGAACAAATCCTTTTATTAAGGGAATTTGTACCATGAAGTTTGGATTCAGTCAAAGGGTCGCACTTGAGGACCTAGAGGGCCACATGTGGCCTTGAGGCCTCAGGTTCCCCACCCCTGAGATAGAAACTAAACCTGGGTTTTCATTGATATAAGGAATTCCCAAGTATGGAAACTCCCTCTACTAATGCAGGTTGGCACCTTTGTTGCAGCCTATAGTTTTAGTTGCCTAGAGTTACTGGGAAGTTAAGTTACTTGGCCAGGATCACATAGCCATTAGGTATCAGGGGAAAGACAAAGAAGGCAAGAAAGCAAGAGGAATAAGGAAAAGATGAAAGGAGGAAAGAAAGGAAAAGAAAGAAAAAAAAAACCAAGCAAACAGATCTATTGAGCAAATCTCCTGGCAATGGCGGCCTGTATCGTTTGGGGAAAAGTGAGACGGCCATGTCCATTAATGCCGAAACACTCTTGTTCACGCGGGACAGTTGCTTCTTCTACTCTGCAGATCGAGGTGGCAGGGCAGACCGCAACAGCAGCTGCTGCGTCCAGACCCCATCCTTTCCCTTCCCCGTCAATGGCTATGAGCCCAGGCTCTGAAAAGGGGCAGGGTGGGGAATCAGCTGTCCCCTGATTGCCTTCACGTACAATAGGCTGTGCTTTAGCTGCTGGGGTTGACTCTGAGCAGGAGGGAGCCAGCAGTTCAATGGAATGAATCCTCACGCAGTAATCAGGAGATCTGGATTTTAGTCCCAATGCCCTGCCATTTTGCTTCAAAGCAAAATGAGGCCCAGGACTGAATTTCTTCATCTGTCAAAAATGGGCATAAGAAATCACTTGCCTTATCAGCCTCCCAGGAAGTTTGTAAATAGCCAATAGATGTGTTAATTACAACATCATCAATGAAAATGTGAGGGATGATGGTCATTGCTCCCTGTTTAAGAACACTCTGAGAGATTCTTAACCTAGGATCTATAGGACTGATGCTAAAAAATTCAATAACTGAATGTCATCGTTGTCTTTGTAAGTCCATGTATTTTATTTCATACATTTAAAAAAATGCTGAGAAGAGTTCCTTAGCTCTCTCCAGCCTGTCAAAGGGGCCGATAACACAAAAAAAGGTTAAGAAATCCTGCTAAAAGCATTCAGGCCCAGACCCAGATGATTGAAATGAAGATCAGAGGGCCACCCCTAAATCCTTCGGTCTAAGGAAGAGGAGCAAAAGCTTAAAGGTCAGAAATTCCAGGAGAACTTGACCCTCAAAGGAATTGGCATATACAACGCCATGACCCATAAAGTAAAATTGTAATTATAGATACATTCACACATGGATTTATTGGCATCTACTTGGATTCAGGCACATATGTGCAATGCACATACATGTGGATCAATGGGAATACAATATAGACATACATATAGACACATGCACACATGTATATGTGTATACATGTATACACACATATATATATGTGTGTGTATATCCCTGCTGGTTGAATCTGAGTAGAACCTTTCCCTCTCCAAAGCAAATGTCTCATGGGGAGTTTGCTTGTCACTGAAGGACAGGTTTGATAGTAGATGAGTGAGGTAAAAAGCAGATGATTCAAAGACCTTTTACAAATCATGGGAAACCCCTCACAGAAGGAGAAATAGAGAGACTAACAGAGAGGTAAAGGGACCTAAATACGCAAGAGAAAAAAAACTTTGGACAGAAGGATAGAAGCAGAAAGACCACCTCAGATGGAGCAAGACACCCCACACACACACACACACTGAGGAAGTCTTAGACTCATAGAATATGAAAGGAGCTGAGGAATTCCCTAAGCCAACCACATCTGATATAGGGGAAGTATAAGAAGGGGAGTGATTTGCTCAAGGTCACACGATGAGTCCCTGGCAGAGCTGGGCCCAGAACTCAGCTCTTCCAGTTCCTAGGCTCAGGGCTTTTTCCATTCCACCACACACTGCCTCCAAATGATATATCCTTATTGCCTGCCAACCAGGTACTTCAAAGTGGGGAAAACAATAGGAAAAAGGATTCCCATCCCAATCCCATCCTTACCGCTATGAAGAACATGGTGAAGAGGTAGACCATGGCTTCCATGTGGAACCTCCTCTTGGCTGCGATGCTGATGGTGGGGAGGAAGGCGAGGCTGCTGATTGTGGGGAGAAGCAACTTGGTAACGAGGGTCCCCATAGTCCTGCACCAATGGACAATGTTCAATTCAGTCAAAACCCTCTCTTCTACCCCCCAAAAAATTCAGGAAAGGGAGCAAGAAGAGAAAGAGAGAAGCTAGAAGGGATAGCTGAAAGCTCTCGATTAGCTTGGTCCCTGAGAAAGCTGGGCTCACAGCTGTGACCAAAGACCACACATTCCCAAGTTTAAATGTCCAGGGAGGATCAATGTCAGTTTAGATGGGAGGCAACACATGGAGGGGTTAACAGCTGATGGGTGGCTTGATGGGGGTATTTGTTTTTGCTTTTCTGGGAGAGGCCAGAGCTGAGGTTCAGAGACGGTCATCTTTCTGTTCCTCCTCAGCCTTGGGGCTCACCCGTTTTCCATCCTTTACCATCGTTCTTTCTTTTCTTTTGTCATTGTGGTCTATAGCTCTACATCCATTTCCCTGCTTTGTCCCAGAGATTTACAGGTTGAACCATTCACCCTTTGGAATCCCTTTTCACCTCTGAGATTTTCTGAATCTGTTTCTCTGGTCTCATCTCAATGTGGGTACCATGGGTACTATCTGATGCCAGTTCAGATGCTGCCTCTTTATGAAGTCTTCTCCTCTGTATTCTGCTTGTTATTTTATTCCTCTTTTATGACCTTTATCACATGCTTCTTTGTATTATGGCTATTAATGTCTCTGTGTTCTGTCCTCTACTAACCTATATATTTTTGAGGGCAGGGATAGTGACATTTATTTTTGTATGCATAGACCTTCTTACACTTTGATCTGATCATGTTACTCTTCTGTCCAAAACTTTGCACAGACTCTCTATTGCCCACTAAGCAAAGCTTCTCTTGCTGACATTCAGGACCCTCCACAACCTGGTGTCACCCTTTTCTACTTTTATTTCATGTCGTCCTCCTCTATGCTTTCTATGTTCTAGCCAAACTGAATACTCTACACTTGCTGGAACATAGGCTGGTCTTACCCATCTCTGAGCTTTTGTTCTTTTCGGCCAAAATGCCCTCTTCTTCTTTTTCACTTGTTGAGTTCTTGCCATCCTTCAAAGTTCAATTCAAATGCCACCTTCTTTATTCAGCCTTCATTGACTTACACTACCCTTACACTGACTGTCAGTTAACAGCCTTCCCCCTCAGACTCCATAATGCACTTCTCTTTATAAGTTTCTTTTTCAAAAAAATCTAATCCTATATTTATTAGTACATGTTATTTTTATACCACCTTGATTTCCAAATATATCTTTCCCCTAGGCAGTGAGCCATCCTCTGTAGCAAAGATTTTTTTTAAAAAGGGGGGGGGGGGGGGGGGGAAGTTCAGCAAAATTGACACATCAACTATATCTGATAGTATATGTCATATTCCACACCTATAATCCCCCATCTTTGCAAAGGAGAGAGGGAGCTGCACTTTCTCAGCTGTTCTCCAGTGTTAGGCATGGTCATTATAATTACATAGCATTCAATCTTATTTGATCTTTTGTCCTTTGCTTTACATTATTGCAGTCATTGTGTATATTGTTTTCCTAGTTCTGCTTATTTTATTCCTAATCAGTTCACATTCCTATGTTTTTCTGAGTTCTTCATATTCATGATTTCTTACAGTATAGAAATATTCCATTACTTTCATGTACCAAAATTTGTTAAGCCATTCTCTAATTGATGGACATCTACTTTGTTTCCATTTCTTTGCTACTACAAAGATAAATGTTGCTCTGAATATTTTGGTGTATGTGAGATCTTGCTTTGTGCTTTATTTATTTATTTTTGTTTGTTTTTGTTTTTTTTTAATCTCTATGGGATATATATCTAGTACTGAGGTCCTTGGATCAAAAATGATGAATATTTTGGTTATTTTTTTTGTTTAGTATAATTCCAAATTGTTTGACAATTGGTTGAACCAATTCACAGATCCACCAACATTGTATTAGTTGACTTATCTTCCCATAGCCCCTTCCATACTGACCATTTCCATCTTTGGAATTTGCTGAGTGTGAGGTGAAACCATGGTGCTGTTTTGATGTGCATTTCTCTTATTATTAGTTATTTGTAGTACTTTTTCATATAGTTAACAGCCTGGATTTTTTTCAAGTTTTATCTTTGATCAGCTTTACAGCTTTTTTTTTTTTTTTTTTTTTTTTTTGGCAATTGGGATTAAGTGATTTGCCCAGGGTCACACAGCTAGTAAGTGTCAAGTGTTTGGTCTGAGGTCGGATTTGAACTCAGGTCCTCTTGACTTCTGGGCCGGTGCTCTATCCACTGCGCCACCTAGCTGCCCCCTTTACAGTTTTTTAATGCACTTACCATGTTCTATAGTTTTCCATGGTTGTCTGAGTTGTGGCCTCATTCCCCTCCTAGACAGCAAGCTCCCTGTGGTGAAGGAATGTGTCTTTTTTGAACCTTTCCATTTCCCTCAGAGCCCAGCACAGTGCTCTATGTATAGGAGATGTACACAGCTGATAAATGTTTCTTCTATAGCTGCATTATATTTCCCATAGCATTTAACAAGGGCCCTGAAACAGTAGGTGCTTAAAAGATGTTTGTTTAGATGTATTAATGAATGGAAGTGAGGAATAGTCTCAAAAAACCAGCTTCCTTCTTCCTTTTATTCTTTTCTATCCCCAGGATCCAGTACAGACCACCAGGTCCAGTTTATGATTTATTAAACTGTGGCTGCAAGGTTTTAATTAGGGATTCATTCATTTGCATAATTATTGGGTACCAACAATAGGCCTACCACTAGGATTAGTGTTGTGGATGATACAAAAAAAGATGAAATGAGAAAATGCAAATAAAACATTTTGCAAACCTTCAAGTGCTATATAAATGTCAGCTATTATTATTATTATTAATGATCACATGATCCTTGCCCTCAGGGAGCTTACAATCTAAATGAAACATAAATACCAGAGAGAGAGAATAATACCAGACAATGTGTTAAGTTGACTTTAACCAAGTGCCAAACTAAGGGACAAGCACTAAATTCTATGGATGGTCAGGAAAGGTAGAGATTAGTTTCACTGGCTGGAACTAATAAGAAAGTTTCATGCTGCCAGACACTGAAGGAGGGCTAGGAGTTGGATTGACAGAGAGGAAGTGGGGGGGAGAGTGACACAGGTGGGGGAATTAGTGTGAGCAATAGTATGGAGGTCTACTGGCCTGGGGCAAAGGAGAGGGGTAATAGGAAATCAGGAGGGGATTAGAATGGGGTATACCTTTAGTATCAGCATAAAGAGACAGTAGCAGGGTATTCATGGGTTTCCTCTCTCCCATCACCTTCTTCAGTCCTATATAAGTAGTGATGTGCTGCTCAATGTTTAACAATTGGCTTTCTGAAAAAAAAGTGCCCATAATATACTTTTAACTTTAATCTGCATTATTAACATTTTCTCCATCACTTTAAGTCAGATAATTAACAAAACAATAAATCAAACTCTGATTTGTAGTGTTTGCTGATTTCCAACACATAGAGGTTTATAATGAAAATTTAACAGTAGACTCCAGCATACCCCTATATGTAAGCCAGTAACATCAATGGCTCCCTATTAAAACCCTTCAAAATTTGTCTCTAACTTTTTTTATTTATCTTGTATTTATTTGTGTAGAGAGCCCCACATGTAGTAAGAGTCCACATGTAGCTATCTTCCCATATGTAGGATGGGGGTGTTGTGTGGCTCTAAGGGAGGCAGAATAGACATCTCTAGCCTCTTTTCTCTCTACTCTTCTCTAATGGAGACTTTAATTTCTGCCAGAAGGGGAAACAACAAGTTGAGGCCAGAGGCCACTCTGCTCTCCTCAGTGTGAGGGTGTAGCAGGTTAAAAGCGTATCTATCTGCTCCTTTAAATATTGTTAGTCTGGGGGATGTGATCAGGTTCAATCTAAATTCTGATCGCTGTTTCTCATTATTGAAGGAAGAGGGACACTGAGCTCTATATCCAAGGCTTGACCCCTTTCCTACCTAATACCAGTTCCACAAAGAACACAGTGAATAGCAAAGAAACCCATTTATTCAAACCATAGCAAAACAGAAGTCAAAGAGGATATACATAGGATAATATATACTAGAACATATAGAGGGAGTAGAGGGGGGGGAGAGAGAGAGAGAGAGAGAGAGAGAGAGAGAGACAGAGAGAGACAGAGAGAGAGAGAGAGAGAGAATCCTAGATCTCACCCAAGGGGAAACTCCCCAAAGTCTCTAGTGTAATAAGTAAGTTGGGGATAGGGTCATGATGGAGACTGCCAGCTCCTCCAATGTCTTTCCAGAGTCTTTTCCTTCAGCAACCAGAAGTAGAGTTGGGCCCTCCCATCTTCCCTCTTGAAGCTGGAAACCAGAAACGTGGGAAGTGACTGCAGGGTCCCAGGTAAGTGGAATTTGGAGAATCCTGCAGAAGATGGAGAAAGGCTAGAGCTCTCATGCAGGGCAGGACATTCACCCCCAATGAGGAAGGAGCCTCATACCAATGGGCTTTGGAACTAGTGTTACACTTATCTTCAATATCACTGTTTTTTTTTTTTTTCTTTAATGTCACTGGTCCTTAAACTTTTTTTTTTTTGCTCATGATGCAATAAGCTTTGCTGTGAGGAACTGTAGTGTATTGAATATTTAAGCTGGCAACACTACAAGACAGGATACTCATACGTGCACAGTTTTCTTGTGTAAGAGCAGTTATTTTTTCTTTTCGAGTTCAAGATCTAAGATGTTTTGAGGTTAATGCATACATGTAAAATGCACATTTTATTTATTTTGCAAATATTATGCCTCTCATACTCTGTATGCTGGATAAGTGACATTTATATTACATGAAATTATTTATAAATTTTCTTTCATCTGCAATAACATAATGTCCTAAATTTCCTGGCACCCCTAGTGAAACTTGCCTTGGCCCACTCTTTGAGAACCATTGGTCTACATGTATCCTCTAGTAGAATGTAAGCTCCTTGAGGGCAGAGATTGTTTCATTTTTGATTTTATATTCTCAGGGCGTGACACTTAGTAGGTGCTTAATAAATGCTTTCTGAATTGGATTAAATTGAATTGAAGGAAAACAAGCTTGGAGCAAAGGCTGCCCTTGCCATATCCTCAGCAGAACTGTAACATTGCTGAAGCATAGCTTAACCTATGTTACCTCAGGTGACCCTAGGCCTGAAATAGTAATCTGAGTTAGGAGGGCTCCAAGTTAGAACTGACTTTGGGACAGATGGGCACAGTCAGGTTGATTGCTTATTGTCTTTTAGACCTGACACCTATTTCAAATGTACCAGGATGGGAAGAGAAGGGGATTGTGGAAATTCTAACAATTAAAGGCACCTTGTGGATAAATAGACACAGCCTGTCAGCACACCTGCATTTCTTGGTCGCCTGTCTCCTTCCAGAATTAGCCTTGCAGATCACATGGGCAAAAATGATACTTTTTCCTCCTTAGCTGCATTGTTTCAGCATTCTTTGCTACTTGGTTACATTGCTCCGAGCTTAGTGGATCCAGGCAAGTGACAATTTCCAAGTCTGCATTAAAGCCCAAAGCTTTAAACTGAAAGAGTAGCATACTTAGCACCAATTCTTAGCAGCACTAGCCCTCTCTTAAAAGCAAAGGAAAACGAAACAAAACAAAAAACCCCTCAAACCCAGAAAGCCAATGTCTGCATATCTTATTAAAAAGTTTGTGCCACTTCAAGTTCAAGGCCAGCAATTACTTCCCTGCCCCTTTCGTACCCCACCCCCAACTCCAGGCTGTGCCCAGGGCCCAGCCACCCCCTTTCGCTTCCTGCAGGAGTGAGAATTGTACTGTGAGGAAATGGGATTGGCCAACAGGCATTAGGACTGGCCAGAGGTGGAGAAATTTCTCTGGAGCTATAAAACACACTTGGGGCTCAGGAGCAAGAAAACATTCCATAGTCGGTTCTCTCTCTCTCTCTCTCTCTCTCTCTCTCTCTCTGTCTATACGCCATGTGTTTCTTCACAGCTGTAAACCCTAGGGCCTGGTGTGAGGTGGGAGCCAGCGCTGTAGGTTCAGGAAGGAAAAAAAGGGAGGAAAAAAATTCCAGATGCACATATGTTACAACGATTAGGGAGAACAGGGGTGGTGGAGAGCTAGGCCTAAGAAGGGGGGAGACAGGTGTCTAGCAACAGTGGTCTTAGCTCAGCTTCCAGATCTCAAGTGCTTGGAGACAATGCAGAGGTCTACAGAATGGGAGTAGAGAGCAGTAGCTGGGTGAGAGCAGGGCAGTAGAGAGAAGCTGGGGAGGCTCTCAGAGAGAGCCAGCTGGCTTGAGGGGGGTTCTAGCCTCCTGGGGATGATCCCAGCAAGCTGTAGTAAAGGGTGTCTAACTCTGTGCAAGACAGAAGTAGAAGACAGCTATCCTTTCAATGAGAGAAAAACTTTGTCCTTCCTACAGTTGTCAGATTGGCCTGTACTATCTGGAAGCAAAGAACCATAGGATTTAGAGCTGAAAGGCACCATTGAGCATCAGATGTTCAAGCACAGAATAACAGTACATGTGGAAGGGTTATTAGTGATCATTTAGTCCAACTCCCTTAGTTTTCATATGGAGAAACTGAAACCCACAAAAGGGAAATGACTTGGCCAGGGTCATGCAGAAAATAAAAATAGATTGGCTGTTACTTGAACCTAGGTTACTTGACTACAGACTCAGTGATCTTTTCACTGTAGCAGAAGACTAGCTGGGGGTGGAGAGTGGATGATTGGAAGCAGGCAGACAAGAGGATAGAAGTCAGATTTGGGGGGTACCAGTGGCCAATGGGACATACTAGCTCACAACATGGGAGGCTGAGTGCCAGAGTCCAGCTGTGAAAACAGAGCCAGGACACAGGCGGCTGCCTCTGCTGTTGGGAACATCTCTCTTTAGACCCAGTCACATCTGACCCCGACGGGAGACCTATAAATCACTCCCCCGTTCTGACCAGTAGATGGCGCTTGGCCCAATGGCAATTTGCTTTGGGGAGAGCCCTCTAGGGCCTGGAAGTGGGGCAGGGTTGGGGTGGAGAAGACTAGGGTGGTGAAGGCTAATTGAACCTGCATCAGCCATCAGGAAGGATTCAGGAATGGCCCGCTCCAATTATGTATGCTGTTCTGAGTTGAACTTTGTTGCTTCTTGGCTCCATCCCTTGGTCTTTCCCTCCCAGTTTTTCCTTCTTCTTCCCCCTCTATATTTCCTCTTTTCCCCTCCCTTCTTTTCTCACCCCGCATCCACCAATGGGCCTGGGGATGTGTTTTATGGAGGTATAGAAATGCTTGGAATTTCTCAAGCCTCGCTCCTGACTTTCAGGTCAGTTGTCTGTCTGCCTTTCCCATTTTTAGCCTGCACCAGCTGTTCCATCTGTTTTCTTGGAATTCAGAGCTTTACTGTTCTAGTTCCCTCTGCTCTGGCCTTCACTGTCCTGTCCACATTGGGTGGATGGGGACCTGGAGAGTCCCAGTGGGATGCAGGTTTCCAGATGAGCTTTTGGATACCTTGACTGCCTATCAAGGACTGCCTGGGAGGTAGTGAGCATGTACTTTGGTCCCAAAGATAAATCAGAAGGAATTAGGGTAAGAGGGTTCATTTGCTGACATGTTAGGACTAGTATGAGAAGCACAGATTCATAGGATATTAGACCTGGTGGAGATCTTGGGTCCTAGCTAATGAGGGGTTCTTAACCTTTTTTTTTTTGTGCCATGGACTCCTTTGGCAGTCTGGTGAAACCTGCAGACCCTTTTTCAGAATATTGTTTTAAATGAATAAAATAAAATGAATAGGATTACGAAGGAAGTGAAAGGTTAGTGAAACTAAAGATGTATTTTTTTCTCATCTAAGTTCATAGGCTTCCTGAAATCTATCTGTAGATGCCCCAGAGAGATTGTTAAGAACCCCTGAGAATACGATCCCCTCATTTGACAGGAGAGAAAACGGAGGCCTGGAGACAAAGTTTGACAGCTAAGCTAATTAGTAGCAGTGAAATTAATGATTATTACTGATTGTTACTAAAAGTGACATTATTTCCTACTTTCTCTGGGCAAATCACTTCCCAATTCTGGCCCTCAGTTTCCTCATATGTAAAATGAGGTAGTTGATTTCCTTAAAAAGGTAGTGTGATCAGAAAGACAAGTGAGTGAATTAAATGTGAGCTTTGGTTTCCTCTGTGGTAAATTGGGGCTAATGATGATTTTTCATACCTCCTTCACAGGGTTTTGAGGCTCAGATTAGGTAATTTAAATAAGCACTATATCAATGCTAGTTACTATTATTCAACACCTAATTCTGGGATTTTTTTGTTGTTGTTTTTAAGTGACAGACCCGGTCCTCTGCCCAACTTCCTAGGAGAGAGATGGTACCTAGGAAGGGAATCCTTTGGGTCACTAGAGAAAGGAGGGGAAGGGAGAGACAGATATTTTCAAAAGTGCCTGGGAGATGGCTTTTGCAAGCCCTCTGGGAAATCATTAACCTTTGCTTTTGTTATTGCAAGTGCCTGCCTGCCTTCCAGACAGCCTTGGGCCTTGCCAAACCACCTGCAGACCTTGTAAAATCCCAATGATTGGCTGGGGAAAACAATCTCAGCCACAGTTGCTGCTGTGGAAAGCATGATCTTCTTAGTGGCCTGTTGGCCTCCTGGGTAAGCACCTGCCAACCTAGGTTTTCTTTCCTGGATTTGGAGACCTCTGTTACTGTAGGAGTTCCAGAAGTCTTTTTGGCTTTGGCTTTGACCCCATCCTATGCTTACTCTCATGGTAGAAGCTATGATGGAGAGAAAACTTTCCCCTGATTCAGACAGAGAATGGGCCATTGCCTGTGTGTGTCATTTTAATAGATCCCCTTCCCCTAATTATCCCTATCCACTGGAAGGGCTTGACATTCAACCACTAGGGCTTTGTGCCTTTAGTGAAGGGTTTTTCCCTGTTACAAATGTAATATCCCTGGTAAGAGAAATACTCTAGCTGTTTTTAGTTATTTAACATCTCAATGTACACGAGTTGAGAATGGGGAAAGAGTTCTGTGCTCGTCTTGGAAGAATGCGTTAAGTCGCCATCCTCCTCCTCACTCAAACAATAGGAACTTTGGAAGGACGTTGGTCAACTGGAATACATCCAGAAGAGGTTGATCAGAACTAGGAGCAACAGGTGTAAGTTTCAGAGAGACGGATTTGGGCCCAATGTGACAGAAAACTTCAAAACAAATAGAATTGTCTGAAAATTGAATAGATTACCTTGGTAAGTAGTGTTTCCCTGTCATTGGTGATCTTCCAGTAGTAGCTAGATGACCAGTTGTTTGGGGATGTCATAGATGGAATTCCTGCTGCAGTATGGGTTAGGCTAGAGGATCCCCAAGATTCCTTCCAACTTAGAGATTCTGGGAGTTAATTTCATTTAAAATAAATTAAAAACTCATAACAGTCTTAGAGCAGGATGAGGAGATATTGGTGATTATTTGCACAAACTTTCTCATTTATCCTATGAGCCCTAGAGAGGTGATGTGATGTGCTTAAGTCTTCACATCAAGCTATTGGCAATTAATTCTAGGACACTCTGGGGGTTCCAGGGCCAGTCCTCCTGGGAATGACTTCACTCATTGCTCATGTTCTCATGGGGACTGCATATCTGGCAGTATCCAGTCCACAGCCCAGAGGAAAATCAATGGCGGAAAGTTGGCTGGGGCCGAGGCTGGAAATTGTGAGTGTGAGCCAAAGTGGATTTACAACCCATTTCTGTAAATACTCTGTTCGGGTGCTTACTCCCAGATTTGGGCTGGCTGGTTTTTGGAGGCCCACTCCCGTGTCTCTTCATTGAATTCTTTTGGATAGTCCTGGGGTTGTTTCTGCCCAGACTGGGTGAACACTCTCCCATATCTAGCTGGGCCTATCTTTTAATGGCCAGGCCTTGGGAATGGTGTTCTCAGAACTCTTTTTACTTCCTCTCTCTGGTTCTCTCTTCCCTCACCCCAGCCCAGGCATACACCCAGTTCCTAGGCCACTGATTCTTGCCTATATTTAGACAGTGATGTCACCCAGGACTCCAGCAAAACTTTCAGATCTCCTGGAGGGAAGTCCCCACCCTGGTCTCTGCCTAGGTCATTCACATACCTTAATCAATCCCTTAGGTTGCGTCCTCTATCTTCATGGCCTTACTTTGAAAGTCCTAGAATTCTAGAGCTGAAAGGGATCTCAGAAATGAAAAAAGAAAGAAAATGAAAGATTTGGGAGTCCAATTGAACACAGAGTGCATGAGAGTAAGCAATGTTATTGAATGGCTAAAAATCTGGTTCATTCCTCTTTAATAATAGAAGTCTTGAAATCCTAGAATCTAGGACTCCTAATCCAGGGCACACTCTAGACCCCACTGATTGCTCTGAAGTTTAAGCAATTAGAGAACAAGCAAGTACTAAACTGTGTGGTCTTGACCCTCAACACTGAGAGGTCAGAGACCAGGGCCGGCTCATTGTGGGCTTGCTGGGAGAAGTCTTCCTATGACTGCACCCAGCTTCAAAGGACTACTTGGTCCGTTGTCTCCATATTGTTCCTACTGGACCTGGCTATCCTTTTTTTAAAAAATTTTTTACTTTTACTTTTTTATTTTTTTTGGACCTGGCTATCCTAAGAGAAATAGGGGAATTCTGAGGTCCACCTTTATTACTATCTAAATGGCCCAGTTCAGGATGAACTCTATTCCTCAAAGCCTCCTCAAGCACTCTGCCTGGAGCTCTCCTTTGTCTCTATCATATTCTATCCTGTATATTAGGTTTATTCCCTTTTTCAGACTGTAGGCTTCTCAATGGAAGACATCATATTCCTTTTCCTCTTTGTGTGACCCATGGCCCAGGCTATTTTTCCCAGACTCCAGATTCATATGGACCTAGTAGAATCTTGGGGCATTTGACCAAAGAGAGTCACTTTTTCTCTTTGGTTCATTGCCCTCACCTCGAATACTCCAGGAAAAAATTGTCTATAAATATATTCATGATATAGCTCTGTCTAGGTTTCCTCAACAGTGAGTAATGAGATCCTGCACTTTCACATAGGCACTCAAGGTATTAATGATATATTAGGCATGGGACTGATTTTATTCCTCTCACCCAAGAAATGCATAATGCAAAAGATTTATAGGAGTCCATGAAGAGACACAGAAGCACCTAAGGCATTTGCATAACCCATAACACTTACCTTGGAGAACAAACATAAACTCTCATCCAACTGAGGACTGGAGATCAAGTAGTCCCTTCTCATTAGACCTGCACTGGTCATGCAACTCATGGCAATAAAGGGATGGATGGCAGATCGTTTGGCCCCCCCCATGATATGGTGCTAGTCCTCCAGCTACAAGAGCCATGTTGGCAATCTTCTTTTTCCTTATGCTGTTAGGGAAA
The DNA here is from genome assembly GCF_900497805.2 of Vombatus ursinus. NCBI lineage: Eukaryota > Metazoa > Chordata > Mammalia > Diprotodontia > Vombatidae > Vombatus > Vombatus ursinus. The sequence goes on along the minus strand of NW_020954571.1, from coordinate 5,603,592 downwards.
TTTCCCTTGAGGAAGCTAGTGACCAAACTCTAGTGTCAAGGTGCTTCCCTTGGCTCCCACTGCCTAAGTGTGAGGCTGGCTACATTTCACCTCTCCTCAAGGTTCTCTGGTATCTTGAACAGGATTTAAGTGTCAAGCCTTTGCCATTGGCTCAAGCCCTCAATGATTGTGTCCCTACAATTTTAGAGGTCCCCTGTAGCCCAGTTCCATTCACTCATTTAACAATCAGATTCACTTTAGCAAAGGTTTAAGGTATGATAAGCTTTCAGGGTATAATAAGAATATTCCTCCCCTTCCAACATGTGGGTACGTAATCCCCTCTTACAAAACCTCAGTCTCTGCAGAGGAGAGAGGGATTATATTCACAGCTTAGCTCAATTCCTATGTAGTATGGTTCCAAGCTCCCCTGGGCTTGAGTGCCCCTACGCTAGCTTTTCAGGGATTCACTGCTGGGCTGGCAGCAACATCTGGCTTGGCATCCTGCCTCCAGTGTTGCCATGGCTTGAGGTCTTGGGTCTAATGGCCCTACTGCTTGTGTCAACAACTGAAAAGGACAAACAAAAGAGACCCAATTCCCAAGTCTGTTTCTTGGGGCCCCAGGGCCTAAAAGGGAGAGGTGAAAGGTAACTTTTCCCCTTTTGATCAACTAAGTGTAGGGTGCCCATGTTAGGAGTGAATAGCACCCTTACCCTGGCCCCTATTTCACCCTTTGAGTGCTGTTGGAAAGACAGTGAAACTCTGCTAGTATGGTAGTTTTGAAAATTCAGTCTTCCAGGCTACTCAGCCAATGACTACCCAACATGGTAGGTACAGAATGTCCTCTCCCAGAAGTAGATCCCTGCTGTCTCCCACATGAGGACCTCCATCTTATGTGATCTGGGTATGTGCAAAGCCCCATTACATTAGAATTTAGATTTATGCACCAGAGAATCCCTGAGGTTAGGGAAGTCTGCTCTCAAGGTCATTCCTCTTAGGCTGCATGTAAGCAAGTGACTTCTTCTGCCATGTGCTTCTTCAGTGATCTAGCTGCTGCCATTTTATGGGGCAGGGAAAGTTGATTCTCAGACATTCTAATTTCTTAATTGTGTGCACAATAAAAACAAAACACAAAAAATCAGAAAGCACTCAGAAATTTGAGATCTCTGAGCTCCCCTCCTATACCCCTTGGCAGTCAATCACATGTAGTTCACTACCTTTCTCCTGAAAGTCACCATTAATTGCTCCTGGGACAAGGAGGAGGAAAGGGAGATATCTTGTCTCACTCCCCAATTTTGTCTCATTCTGCAAGAAGGTTCAAGGAAAAAGATGAAGAGGAAGTATTAAAAGGAGAGAGAGACCCCATTACTTTGTTTTATATAGACCATGAAGGTAGGGAGGCTCCTCTAACAAGTTTATTTCCCTAACTCTCAGTTGCCAATCAACTTGGAGGAAGCACCAATCACTGGGGACCAATCAATAAACTTTCAATCAATAAACATTTATTGAACACCTACTGTGTGCCAGGCACTGTGCTAAGTGGTGAGGATACAAAACGAGGCAAAACACAGTCCTTGACCTCAAGAAGCTTACAATCTAATGGGGGAGATAACATGCAAACAAGCATATACAAAGCAAGTTACGTACAGGATAAATAGGAGATAATTAAGAAAGAGAAAGCAGTGGAATTAGGAGAGAAGTTTTCATTGTCCTTTCAGTAGGGCGCCAGTGCTTGCGCCTACCCTTCATTGGGAGGTGCTCCTCAAAACGTCACCACCCCCTGAAATCTCACCAAGTTCATTGGGGAACTCACCAATATACCCCACCTGTCCCCTGTATCTGAAGTACTGAGCATAGTGCCTTACACACAGCAAATGCTTTGTGACTCTTTGTCAAATTGGCTGATGCCCTTGAGGTTTAGAAACAAATCACTTAGGATTTTCTTTCTTTCTTCCCTTTCCCCCCACTCCTTACCCCCCAACTCCAGTGGCTCAGGAGATGCTGTTCTCTGAGCAGATGAATCAAAGCTAAGCAATTAAGGGCTAGGATGGCCAGGTGGCGCCATAGTGCATAGACTGTAGGGCCTGGAGTCAGAAAGAATCATTTCCCTGAGTTCAAATGTGACCTCAGACACTTACTAGCTGGATGACCCTGGGCAAGTCACTTAATCCTGTTTGCCTCAGTTTCCTCATCTGTAAAATAAACTGGAGAAGGAAATGGCAAATTACTTCAGTATCTTTGCCAAAACAAAACAGAAGAAAACAAAACACAAATGAGGTCACAAAGAGTTGAATACAACTGAAAAATGACTGAACAACAATAAAAATTATGAATTGGGCCAGCTCTAGAAAGTAAGGCTAGGTTGATTGCTCAGGGGTCCTCCAAAGGGCCCACAGGCATAGGTAGGGTCCCAGTAATGACTCTAGGTCTGGAGATTGGGAAGAGAGCTTACCCATCAGAATTGCAGAATTGAAGTCCTCCTGGCCTGGCATCAGGGAACTGTACCTCTGACCAGATAAAGCTCTGCTGAGCTGTTCTGATGAAGGTCAAACCAGGTGACTGAACGACTCCTTGGCAGTAACCCCAGCACATGATGTGCAGAGCAGGCATCAGCCTCCTTGCGTTACGGCTTCTGGGTAGCGTGACCACCTGGTCAGGGCGGGGCCTGCTGGGACTGGTCAGCCCATCCACTTCAGGCAGTAATCCTTCCACAGACTTGTCCAGCTCCGAGCGCGGAGCCCCCAGGGACTCCCACAGAGAGCATAGCTCCTTTCATTGCCTAATTGGCTGTGTCCCTGTTGCTCTGTTCCTTCCCTCCTCCCACTGGGACTTTCCATTTTCAGTTGAGCCACCTCCTTGAATGTGACACTTGGTCCACTTGGTCTTTCCTGGATCTTTTTCTCCCACCTGGGTCATGCTCTTTATCCCTCTTTTCTCCTATTTAAAGCTTGGTTTCTCTAGGGTGAAAACTTCAAATTTCCCCCCCAATATACCACATTTCTCATTTGTCTTCTTTTTCTGGACGTCTTTCTTTTTTTCTTTCTCAAATTTTTGAGAAAAATTTACTTTTCAAAGTGATACTTGTTTAAAGAGACCCCCAGGTATGATGTTCTGGCCCTCTAATCTGACTGTCACAGTAGACAGAGTGCTGGGCCTAGAGTCTGGAAGACCTGAGTTCTAATCCATCTGTTGACATCAAATAGACATTTCCAAGCTGTGTGACCTTGGGTAAGTCATTTAAACTCAGTTTCCTCAGCTGTAAAATGAGGATAATAATAGTATAATAGTCAGGGTTGTTGTGAGGATCAAATGAGATGATATTTATAAAGCACTTAGCACTGTTCCTGGCACTTGGTAGGTACTTAATGAATGATTATTTCCTTTCTTCCTCAGTGAAGGAACACCTCCCCCAGACCTCAGTGATGCATCACTGTGTTCAGTCAAACTGACCCTTTGGAGAGAGGAGTTGGTCCCAAAGTCCTTGGTGAGGACAGGCACTTGTGCATAGACACTCTTGCTCAGGGGCATTTTCCCCAATAAGGCAAGAATATAAAGGAGGCAGAGCCTGTGACCCCCCTGTTCTGTGTCCTTCCCCTTGGGTACCACCTGCCCCTCTGGCTGGAGGGAGATTTACTCTCTTCTTGATGCATGTGAATGAATTTCATGTTCTTCATAAGAAGAACTGAAGAAACAGCATTACATCCATCACTCTCTTGTGCCTGCCTAGTACCCCTGGGAGGAAGCTAGGGAAGGAATGTAGACATTGATGAGAAGGACCAGCTTGGAGAATGAGCCAAGCTAATCTTTCTGAAATCCTGTTTTACATGTGGCATTCTTTGGGCTCCTTGAATCAATTTCAGTGACTCCCTATGGCCTAGCTCCAACCTTACCTCCTTTAAAAATTAGGGTTTAGGAATTAGGAATAGGTCCCCCTTTCCCCAACAACTTCAGCTGAAACTGATCACTCTTGCTCCTCTGAAGACCTGGGGCACCTACTGTCTCTCCCACTTACTTGGCACTTAGCATTGATGACTTTATTTCTCAGTTATCTGTTCATGTGCATCTCTTTTCTTTCCAATAATGCTGCAATAGTTAATTCTTGGAGGATTGGAATTTGCTCTACATTTTTGTATCCCCCAGGGTTCAGCAGAAAACCAGATATGTAACTGATGCTTACTAAACATTTATTGATTGGGTGACAGAAGAAGTGGTCTCCTGTCCACTCTTGGGCTCCAGGATCATTCATGTGAGTAAAGCAACAAACTGATGGGGGATCTCTCTATCAACCCCAGAGAACAAAGAGCCCCCTGTGGATGGGGCCATAGTACAAAGGGTCTTTGGCACACATACAAATGACCAATGGTCCTATTAATAACCTGGGAACTCTTGGCCAAGAGAGTTCTGGTGGCCTGAGGTACGAGACTGAGCTGGGGAGATGAACTTCAAGGTCTGATTTCCAAGAGGTTTGGCCGCCAGGTTACGCGCTGGTTTTCCAGGAGCTGCAAAAAGAGTCAGGGGCTGTTTTGAAGGAAATGCATATTGAAGCACCTAGGCCTAAGTGAAAGTCAAGGGGGCAGGACTCAAGCCTTGATATAATGTTAAGTCCTAGTCTGTGTAACTAGAATCAGGCTGCTCATTTAATCCATGATATGTTATTTGCACTGAGATTTTGTTAACTTATGAGCATGGATTTTGAACTGGAAGTGACCTCAGAGGTCATCTAGCTCAGGCCTTTCATTTTGCAGATAAGAAAACTGAGGCCTAGGGAGGTTAAGCAACTTGCCAATGGTCAGCCAGTCAAGGAGCATTTATGAAGTGGCTACTACATGCTAGGCGCTGTCTTAAGCACTGGAGATACAAACAAGGCCTTGACCTCATAGAGCTCACATTCCAGTGGTAGAGACAACATGTGAATAACCGATGTAAACAAGATAGATACAAACTCAATGGATGGCCATCTGAGAAAAATCTCCTGCAGAAGGTAAGACTTCAGATGAATCTTGAGGGAAGTCAGGGAAATAAAGAGGAGGCAACAAAGGAGCAGACCAGGGGTGGGGAACCTGTATCTCGAGGCCACATATGGCCTTCTTGGTTCTTGGGTGAGGCCTTTTGACTGAGTCCAAGTTTTATAGAACAAATCCTTTTATTAAGGGGATTTGTTCTGTGAAGTTTGGTTTCAGTCAAACGGCTGCACTTGAGGACCTAGAGGGCCACATGTGTCCTCAAGGCTGCAGGCTCCCCAGCCCAGGGGCAGACCATTCCAGACACAGGAAATGGACTATACAAAGGCATGGTAATAGGAAACAGAGTGTTATGTTAAGAGGAACTACAAAAACACCAGTGTACTTGGGTTGGAGAGTAGAGGAGAGTGAAAGAAGTGGGGGAAGGGGCCAGGATTTTATATCTGATCCTAGAAGCCATCGGATTCTGGGGCAACCTCCAATGGGGTCACAAAGAGTTGGACACAACTGAAATGACCAAACAACAACAACGACAGAAGCGGTGGGGAGTCATTAGAGCAGGCAGGTGGCAAGGCCAGAGCTACACATTAGAAAAATCTCCTTGACAGCTGAGTGGAGGGTAGCTTGGGGGAGGGAGAAACTTAAGGCCAGGAGATCAATGAGAAGGCTCCTATAGTAAGTAAGACTGGTGATGAGGGCTTGGGACTAAGGCACTGGCTTAGTTGTAAGTGGAGAGCAAGGTGGAGTATATAAGAGATCCTGGAGGCTGAAAAGACAAGATTTGGTAACTGAATGAACATGTGGGGTGAATGAGAGGGAGAAGAGGAGAATGTCACTGAGGTTGTGAGCCTGGGTCAGTGGGAGCATGGCAATGTCGTTGACAGTAATGGGGAGTTCAGAAAAAGGCAGGGTGTTTTTGGGAGGGGGATGATTATGAGGTCTACTTTGGACGTATTGAGTTTGAGATGTCCGTGGGAAGCATCTAGTTCAAAATGTCCAAGAGATAGTTGGTGACTTTTTTTTTTAAAAGAGCAATCGGGGTGAAGTGACTTGCCCAGGGTCACACAGCTAGTAAGTGTCAAGTGTCTGAGGCCAGATTTGAACTCAGGTCCTCCTGATTCCAAGATCAGAGCTGTATCCACTGCACCACCTGCCTGCCCCATAGTTGGTGATTCTTGATGAGATTAGGAGAACTATATGTGTGTGTGTGTGTGTGTTTGTGTGTATGTACATTTATACATATATGTGTATGTAATATATGTATATATTGCATAAATCTGCATAGAGATGAAAATTGAAACCAAGAGAGTTGATGAGATCACTGAGTGAGACTGTACAGAATGAAAAGAGAACCCAGGAGAAAACCTTGGCGGACACACATAGTTAGTAGGCATGACATGGATGGGGAACCAGCAGAGGAGACAGAGAAGGTTTTACTTGTAGTAAGATTCTGAGGAGGGATTTGAACTCAGAACCTCTGACTTCAGAGCCAGGGTTTTTTTCACTGTTCCATATACAAGCTCACATAGGTAGAAATGGCAGAAATAGGATTTGAAACTCAGGTCTCTTGACTCCAAATCCAGCAATGTTTACTGCACTAAGCTATCACTCTTGTTTATTTGGTTTAACAGAGTGTCTGGCACATAACAGGGACTTAATAAATGCTTGTTGACTTGACTTGACTTTATTTCCTGGCTAATGGCATGAAGGGGCTCCCAGATCTTGAAGGGTCCTTGGGTCCTTAGATTTCTTGATCTTTTTCTTGTATCCACTCTGCTCTTAACTCTAAATCCTTAGAAATCACTCATAGATTAAACAGCAAATGCCTTCTAGAAGGCCAGAATGGAGTGGGATTTGGGGATGTTTAGCCTGTGGATGACTTGGGCGGGGGGCATCATAAAAGCACTCTTCAAATATTTATCGATCATTTAGAAGAGGGATTAGTTTGTTCTGTTCGGCCGGAGAGGGAAGGACTAGGAGCAAACTAGGTTTTAGTTACACTGAGGTAGATGTAAACAAAAATATCCTCACCATCAGAGGTCTTCCTAAATAGAATGGGTTGTACTGGCAGGTGGTATGTCCCCTGTATATCTTGCAGGTACATTTTTTTTTCATGTTGTGAATGTGAACTCTCTGAGGTCAGGGACTGTGTTTTTTGCTTTTCCTTGGATTCCCAGTGCTTAGGACAATGCCTAAGTGATTAACAAATGCTTTTTGACTGACTGACAGACTAACTGATTATCTATAGTGGTCTTCAAGCAGAGGTTGGACCACTCGTCAAGAATTCTGTAGGGGGATTTCTTATTTGGGTATGAATTGTATTAGAAGACTCTGAAGGTTTGGTCCAACTCAGAGGTTCTATAGCTTGGGAAGAATATTGGACAGGGAGAAAAGAGATTGGGGTCCTAGTTTCAGCTTCATGACCTTGACCAGGTCAGTTCCTTTCTCTGGGTCTTACTTTCCTTTTCTGTAGAATGAGTGAGATGAGCTATATAAGCTATATACTGCACTAAAGAAGCCATATACGAGCTATATGAATAAGGTCTATTCTGGTTCCAGAATTATGGCCACATACATTTGTTTGCCTAGAAAAGCATCCAGGCATCTCCTCTGGCCCTTGATATGGCTATCAAGGGACAACAGTCATGGGAAGCCCTGGCTCACCAGAGAGGGTGAGTACCTTGCTGAGTGTCACACAGTAAGGTAATGACAATGAGGACTAGGAAGATGAGGCTCAAGGTCTGGTTCTCAGAAGGTCCGGTCCCCAGATTCTGTACCGTCCTAGATAGTAGAGTAGACTGGCGATGTTTTAGTTGGTCAGCTTTGAGGCACCACCCAAGGGAATACATTAGTCATTGACGTGGGGGAGCTGTGGATCTCTAAGCCAAAAATAGACGTGGGGCTCTGGGCCAGGGGTGGTGTGCAGTGATCTGACTGGAGCTGCTTCAGGGAGAGGGCAGCGGGGGGGAAGCTGATGCCCTTTTAGTTGTTCTCAACCCAAATACCCCAAGTAAAGAGTGGATGAGGTGGGTAGTAGAAATATAAGAGGAACTCCCACCAGGCTTAACCATCTGATCTTGTGGGAAGAGCACAAGATTTGTAGGCAGATGACATGGGTTCAAATCTTAACTTTCTCATGAAATGAGGGGCATGGATCAGATGATCTCTAAGGATACTCTCCTTAAGAGGTAGTTAGATGGCTCAGGGGATAGAATGCCAGGCCTGGAGTCAGGAAGACCTGAATTCAAATCCAGCCTCAGACACTTACTAGCTGTGTGAACATGGACAAGTCACTTAACCCTGTTTGCCTCAGTTTCCTCATTTGAAAAAATGAGCTGGAGAAGAAAATGGCAAACCCTTGCAGTATCTTTGCCAAGGAAACTCCCTGGACAGTCAATACTGCTATGGTGTATATGGTCTACAGGGTCACAAAGCCGGACACAACTGAATGATTGAACAAAGGATATTTTCAGCTTTAAATCCTAGGATCTCTGTGCTTCTTTCTACTGACTCCAGAATTTCCTAGACATCCTCCCCCAAGAATGACACTAGGCAGATCATCCCCAAAACACAAATTCTGTAATGGCAGAATAATTAATAATGATGATAATAATCATAATAAGTCTTATTTCTATAGTTCTTTAAGGTTTGCAAAGTGGTAGATGATGACATCAGATTAAGGGGAGTATTTGAAGGAGGCTAGCTTATGTGTGGCAGCTAGTAGCTGGATCAAATGATCTTGGGAGGACTTCTTCACTTGCATCTGGATAAGTCTTGGATTGTCTGGTAGGGAAGCCAAGGTGCTTGGGTCTGAGTAGGCAACTAGCTCCCTGGGGTGGGGGAGGAATTAGAGATCATTAAGAATGGAATCCAGTCTCCCAGGGGGCTTTTAAGCCAGCCTTGCTCCTCAACACAAACTCACCGTGAAAGTGTGTGTTTTATAAAGTCTGACTCAGAGACGAATAACAAAGAACTGGCATCAAAGACTAGACTGTCCAGGGGCTGCCCGTCTGGCATGAGCCCAGCACTGCCTCATCCAGGGCCAAGTTGGTGCTAAACATCTGCAGAGAATTCCTAATCTCCCCCCTTCCCCCACCCCAGCCCTGTGTAATAACAGAGTCTGGACTGGCTGCCTTGAAAACATCTGTCCTACACCCAGAAGTCCTCATCTGGCCTCTTTCCCTCTGTCACTGTGGTGCAGAGCTATACCCACTTTTCTTCCATCCCTTAATCTTATCCACTAGCCCTGAGGACCCAGGGAGGCTCCTTGATCACTTCCCAATTGATTCAAATTCTTTATCTGCAGCCTGCCTGCAGTGTTTCTTATCAACCCTCTAGGAAACCCACAAATTCTCCCATGACCACCCAGAGGCCTCATCTTGCAGAGGAATGAAGGATGTATATGTCCTTCATTCCTCTGCCCGAAGTGCTCTCCCCACACATTCCCAGCCGTTTCTGCTCACGCCTGCTAGTGACCCAGACATAGATTCCCCTTTCCCCAAGGACTGAGTTTGAGGCTCATTCTCAAGGGAGGTCATATGATGTAACAGATAGAACAATGAAGAGACCTGGGTTCTGGTCTTCACTGTGTCACTAACTAGCTGTGTGACCTTGTATCAGTCACTCTCCTTGTCTTAGCCTCAGTTTTCCCAGCTACAGAATGATGGGATTGGATTAGATCTCTAGAGTCCTTTCTCTTACAGCATTGACATTCTATAATTCTACGATCCTCATTCCCTCTCACCCCCTTCCCCAGGTCCCTTTGGTGAGCCTGGGATTTTGAGGGGGGCATGCGATTGGAGGAGAATATGGGGAGACAGAGATACATATGTTCCTCTCCTCTCTGTCTTCTTAGCTACTCTAGTCAGCAGGCAGCTGTGGCTGGCCCTAGTCCAGAGGCGCAGAGTGGGTTAAAGCGTGAGCCAGGCGGAGGTGGGGGGGGAGCAGCAGGGTGAGAAGTGTGAGTTCCTCCCAGTCTGTCTGACAGCTATAAAGGCAGGGAAACACAGCCGAGAGAGAGAGCCACTGGGGCTGAATGCCTTTCCCTGGAAACCCCCACTCTCTTGGACGCCCATTGAAGTGGGAGAGGGAGGGAGGGAGAGAAGGAGGAAGGAGGTGAGAGAGAGAGAGAGAGAGAGAGAGAGAGAGAGAGAGAGAGAGAGAGGACAATTCTTTTTGCTTCTGCTGCCTCTGTCAGTCCCTTCTTCCCCCCATATACACAAGCTCGCACCTGGTGTCTGGAACATCTCCTGCCTCTTCCCCCCCCTGCTAACCTGCTGACACTTTGCCTTTGGGCCAGGTATGGTTTATTTCTCTCTTCTCCCCTCTCTCTCCCTATTCCCCAAGGTCCCCATACCCCTACCAGCTTTCCCTCTTCTCATTGAGAAACACACATTTGGATTTCTCCTTAAGAAACTCACCCCCACCCCAACCTCTCTCAAAAAAAGTGCAGGAAACCTTCCCCCAGAAAGAGGACATAGGCAGAGGATTCTTAGCGTGGATCTTGGGGTGGGAGGTGAGATTGGGGGAGCACTGTCCTCCCAGCCCCCACTTTGGAGGTAGTGCAGAATCAGAAATTATAGTGTATGGATGTGTGTGTGTGTGTGTGTGTGTGTGTGTGTGTGTGTGTGTGTGTGTGTGTGTTTGAAGGCAGTTATATAACTCTAGGCATTAGGTTCAGGCCAAGAGGGGAATGGGGAGGGGGGGAGGATAAGGACCAAAATAACTCTCAGCCCTGGATGCTAAGTTGCCTCCCCTCCCCCACTGCCACCAGGATTCGGTGGGGCCCCGGGGTTTGTAGATTTGTGGCTTTCACTTTCATTTGAAACCTTTCTGGTCGGTTTTTTTGGACCCCAAAGAGGGATGGATCCAGAGCGAGCCATTCTTTGGCTGGAGGCCAGCGGCGTCTGGAAGCCTTAATGAAAACCAAGTGTAAGCCCCGTCTCCGGCACCTGTCTCCAGGACCGCCAGCCAGGAGCACTGGGCTCCAATTAGGCAATGAGTCCAGTGGCCTGGAGACCAGATTTTGGGGCAAGGAAGGATGGGGGTATGGGCAGATGCTGCCCTGGGTGGAGGAGGCTTACCAGATGTGGTGGGCAGTTTGGTGGGGAGTGGGGTGGGTCCCAAGAATTCAGAAACTTTCCTAGAGATGAGGTATCTTTGGGGAGCCTTCTCTGGAGTTGTGAAGTGGCTTGTGGGGTGCAATGAGGTTGACATTGGAAATCCTGAGGGTTTCTATTGTACAAGGCTATTAAAATTTAACTGGGAAGATGGGAAAGCAATTTGGTACAGTAGAAAGAGCATTGGATTTAAAGCCTGAGGACTTGGATTTGAGTCCTAGCTCTGCTACCTACTGCCAATGTGACCTTGGGCTAGTCACTGTGCCTCAGTGAGTTTCAGTTTCCTCATGTATAAAATGGGGAATTGGACTAGCTGACCTCTAGGGTGCCTTTCATCTTTAAACCCTATACTGTTCTGAGCTGGGTGGTTTGGACAGTGTCAGCTCTTGGGAAGAGAGAGATCCTCCCAGCCCTTTCCTCCCCTGGATTGCCTGAAAGTACCCTTCGTGGCTATTTGCTCAGAGATATAGCATTGGCCAGGGATAAAAAGCACTTCCACCTCCTCCTTCCCAAGAGGCTCAGTATTTCTCTGCTGCCATGAAATAGATTTCCCCCACCTGCTGGGGCCAGGGTGGGTAGCGGAGAACCTGGTTTGTGAAAAAGGAGGAGAGGAAATGGTGCCGGTTAGCTTTGCCTTGAGCTCTTTGTGTCTCGGGGTAGGCTTTTCTCTTACCCAGCAACTGGCCACTTTCAAGTTGAAATGAAACCTGGGAAAATGAGCCGGCTCCTTGTCTGGAAACCTCCTGTCCTACTGAGATGGGCGTAATGAAAGTCATTCACAGGCTGGGAACCAGCTCCTCAGGACGATTGAGGCTCAGTTCATCAGACTGTGTACAATCCAACCTTTAGATACTTGGCTTCCCCCCTCTGTGCCCCCTCCTCCCTCCCCCCCTCCTTTGCCTCATAATTGGTTCTTTGAGGAAGGGAGGGGAGGAGAGATGATTCCATATGATTGTGTTTCTCCTAAGTCATCAACTCTGTTTATAGTAGGTTGGTTTGGTAGGGAATGGGGACAGATAAACAAGCTTAGCCCTTTTAATTCAAATGTCTGGATGATTATTCAGATTGAGCCTCCAGACATCTTCTATCTTAGAGTAGGAAGTTTAGCCTCTGGACCCCTGGTAAGGATTTTGTGCTTTCTCTCCCCTGTGTGCATCCTTAGTCAGTGGACAACATAAGCAAATAGCATCTTACTTAGTGTCATGTTGCTTTTGTTCTCTCTAGGATGGATGCTGGATGGCACCATTCGGGTTGGGGCTTCTTGGCCTGGTCTCCATTGAAGGGTCTATTGGCTGTGGTGCTGGTGGCTGGGAACATCATGCTCATTATTGCTAAGGTGAGCAGAGAAGCTTCCTGTATCGCTTTCGGAAACCCTCAACCTGGGAAAGTCATCAGACAGGGAAGGTGCCTTTTGCAAGATGCAAAGCTCATACTCCTGACTCTAAGACATTGAGTCTATTCAGTTAAAAACAAAACAAACAAACAAACAAAACCTTTGGCTAATTATCCAGATATCCAATTGACCCACTGACTTTTTTTTTTTACTGATTTCACTAATTTTCACTAATAATTTCACTAATTTCATAATCAATGGGTTGATTGGTTTTGCTGGGGATTATGTGTTCCTCTGACATCTGGCTCTCTGGCAGTGAAATGGTAGTAGGGGCTGAGGGATGGTTCTAGGTACAGCCACAACCTGTATGGCCTGGTGGAAAAGGCACAGGATTTTAGCCTCAGAGGATCTGGGTTTGAACCCTGGCTATCCTGATCATTAGCCATGTGACTTGGGACCTTTTAGGCTTCATTTTCTCCATTGGAACATGAATGGGGCTAGACTGTATGATCAATGCCAACCAGCTTTAAATTGTCCAGGCCTGGCTCTACTAGACAGTCGAGTCCCCAGATCAGTCAACTGGGTGGAAAAATCAGTCAAATCCATTGTTAGACCAAACAATGGGTTGATTGGCTGAACTTTCCATTTTTTAAATGGTGGTGTTGGAACCAGTCGGGATATGTATGAAGAGAATTCATTCCTGGACAGAAACCCATCCAATAGAACGGAGATTCCATTCTATCTTGTGAGAAAGGGGTCGAGAATGATTAAATATACAGCACAAATGACTTGTAGCCTTGCTGTGGGAGTGAGGGGCTTCCAAGGGCCCCCTAACGAGGAAGCGTTCACCCTCGAGCCGGCCATCGGCTCCCCCCCTTCATTTCTTAGGCTCATTCATGTCACGGTTAATATTCTCTGCCAGGTAATAGTAACCAGACCATTGCTGGCTTTCTGCTGCCAAGTCTTTAATTCCCTGCAGCAACAACAGTCCCCACCCGGTCCTTTACATTAGCAGCTCTTAGTGGATAAGGGGTTAACTTGGCTTGAGACTTTGCATCAAGTGTCTGAGGAGGTAGGCTGGGGGTGGGTGGTGGGGCCAGTGTGACCGGGGCAAGAGTGGGTTGGCTGGGGAATTCCAGAATGTTTCAGGTCACAGGTATAGGTCTCTTTAAAGCGGGTCCTGGACTTTCTCAGTGAGAATCAGAACAATTGGAGTCTGGGTGAGAAGCCCTGTCAAGACCTAGGGTGTGCTGAGGAGGTTGACAATGTTTTATGTCTTTGGTCTGGATTTCCAGTGAGTTGCAACTTAAAAGAATGCTGTGCCTGACTGTGTAGATCAGAAGGGAGCCTGCCTTTTTATCTCAGAGGCTCAGGGAGCACAGGGGTGAGGGGCATCTGCTGAGAACAGACAGGTGAAATTGTTTGTTCGACCTTCTGCTGTGTCTATGAGTCCTTCTCTCCTGACAGGGGACTTTTTGGGGGGGTGGTGGGTGCGGGGGACTCTTGCACAGGGTAATGCCCAGACCTCGAATAGCTTAGAAGAAGGAGCAGACGCCACGGCTTACTGGTGGGGAGAGTGGACCAAGTGGACGGCTTGTACCAGGACTTGTGGCGGAGGAGTGAAGTCTCAGGAGAGACACTGTCTTCGGCAGAGGTAGGGCTTTGAAGGGTGGAGGGAGTTTGGGATCTGGAGGGAAGGAAAAAAAGTGCTCTGGTTCCTCACATGAGGCTTGGGGAGCCACTCCTGCTTGGCCTATGAAATGACTTTCAGGACACTTTTTTCAACCAGCATAGCTGGCCTGTGGGAGGCATAGAGCATGTCACTCTGTGGGACTCCTGTCCCAGTGAAGCTGGCTTTAAATGATCATCCATGGCAGCCCAGAAAGGGAAGAGAATTAGATCAAGACAATTCTACCAGCATTTATCAAGCATTCACTATACCCCGGGCACTTGCCTAGGAGCGAAGAATACAAAGGCCAAAATGAAAGAGTCTCCGCCTCCCGCAGAAGCTTATGTTCTTCTGAGGGTGCATATCTAAGTGTGTATGTGTGTGGAAAGGGCACAAACAGCCCCATAGCTTTGCCTTGATTACACAGAGGCAACCATTATGGCAGGAATTTGTGTCCATGACTCCTGCTGTGGTCACAGAGTCCTAGCCTTTCCCTTCCTCGGCTGATCCGGTTCTGGACAACAGCCTGGATTTGCCCTGAGGAATCAAATGCCTTAAGATTCACAGTAGAATGGTCTCCCCTGAGCCAGTCAGACTTTTCCTCAGGAGACCGGGCCGCAGGGACAAACCAGAATGGAAGGCTCACTTTTAGGGAGTAGGGGAATAGAAGAGTCCATCTTGGTCCAGCTTGGGAGGACATTTTGGTAAGGTAGAAACATCTACAGGCTATTGGGATGGGGCAATGACCTCTTCTGAAATGGATTTGTGGCCCAGACATCCTTAGAAAGTCATAGAAAGTGAGAAGTCTTGTGACACCCGACATTTCTCTTCTCTGTTTAGGAGGAAGTCCATCTCAGGACTTGGGAACAAGACCTGCACAGGTACCTCCAAGAGGCACCAGCTATGCAAAGTACAGGTAGGGGAGGCTTGGTTTCTGCCTTACCTAACTTTGTCCCTACCCTTGGTTCAGCTCCCTGCTGACAAAGTACGCCAGGCCCTAGGTGAGTGTCAAAGGGCTCAGGCCCCTGCTTTTCTTCTGCCTCCTTCAAATATGGGGAGAAAAATAGCCCTGCCCTCCTCCCTTTCTCAGTCAATTCAATGCAAGCATCTGCTCAAGGTTTCCTAAAGGCATGGTTTTGCCCTCAGTAAGCTTACAGTCTAGTAGAGGAGACATGTAGAAACTGAGACGGTGCATCATATGGTCCTAAGTTAGTCACAGATGGACAAACCTAGTGATGATCAAAGGAGGAGGAGGACAGAGAGGGGTGCAGCAGTCGGGGAAATCAGTAAGATCTCTTCTCTCTCTCTGTGAGATTCTGTGATTCTATAATGCGGTGGGGCTTCACCTGGAACTTGGGGGTGGGGTGGGAAAGAGGAGCAACGGAGAGGAAGGTAGGAGTTTGAACTCTGTATGAGGCATTTACTAGCTACGTGACTCTGGGTAGATTCCTCCCAGACTCAGTTTTCTCATCTGTGAAATGTGGATAATGTTAGTACCTACCTCGTAAAGCTTGGTGGGGCAATCACGTGAGATGACATATATAAAGTGCTTGCAAACCTTACAGCACTATATACATGCAAATATTATTATTGTTTTCATTGTAAGAGCCCTTGGTGATATGGTATCTGTCTCAGAAGCCCTAGAGTCTTGGTTTGGAAATTCCCAGAATGGGCTTGTGGAAGGAAGTCTTCATTTTAAGTAGTCTTTACAATGCCAATCCAAGGAGGAAATGAGGAGTTTTGTGTGTGTGTGTGTGTGTGTGTGTGTATGTGCAACACACAGGAAACACGATGATTGGTAACTCTGACTCTTTCATCCTCCCTTGAATTAACTGGTGGCTGTGGCATCGTGCCAACAAGCACAGAACGCCAGAGCTGGAGTGGGCATTACAACACATATCCGAGCTAGAGGGGATCTTAGGACATAGAGGATCAGAGTTGGAAGGGATCTGAGAGATGATTTGATTCCAAGACCTTCATTTTATTTTTTTTAATTTTATTTTTGGGCAGTTGGGGTTAAGTGACTTGCCCAGGGTCACACAGCTAGTAGGTGTCAAGTGTTTGGTCTGAGGCTGGATTTGAACTCAGGTACTCCTGACTTTGACTTCAGGGCCGGTGCTCTATCCACTGCGCCACCTAGCTGCCCCCTAAGACCCTCATTTTAAAGAGGGAAGGAAACAAGCATTTATTAAGTACCTACTATGTGCCAGGCACTGGGCTAAATGCTTTACAAACATCTTCTCATTTGATTCTCATAACAATCCAGGGAAGTGGGTGCTATCATTATTCCCATTTTCAGTCAAGGAAACTGAGGCAGACAGAGGTTAAGAGACCTGCCCAGTATCCCACAGCTAGTAAGTGTCTGAGGCTGGATTGAACTCAGGTCTTTCTGACTTCAGGCCCAGGGCTCTATTCACCTTACCCAGGGTGAGAATCACTTTCTCTCCACCCCCTGATCCTGGGCTGATCTCTTCTAAGCTTCATGACCAGCATCAGCCTTTTTGAATGTCAGCTCCCTTTAAAAGAGAAAGGCTGCCCGATCTGCCTGCTTTCTTGGGACTCTTCCTTTTGTCCTTGTTTATTTTTCTCATTGGGGCAGCTAGGTGTCATAGTGGATAGAGTGCTGGACCTGGAGTCAGGAAGACTCATCTTCATGGGTTCAAATCAGGCCTCAGACACTTACTAGCTGTGTGACCCTGGGCAAGTCACTTAAACCTGTTTGCCTTAGTTTCCTCATTTGTAAAATTAGCTGGAGAAGGAAATGGCCCCAAATGGGGTCATGAAGAGTTGAACATAATTGAAAAATGACTAAACAAAGATGTTTCTCACCAGGATGTGATTCACGTGTCCCCTTTTAGGACTGTCCTTCTGATGGAAGAAGCTTCAGGGAGGAGCAGTGTATATCCTTCAACTCTCATGTGTACAACGGAAGGACGTATCAATGGAAACCCTTATACCCGGGTAACAGGTGTCTCTTTGTCTCACAATGCTGCTAGGTCCTCAGTCTTTCAGAGAGATGGGTCAGCTCATCTCACAGCCTCCTCCTTGACTGTACTGAATAAGGGCTTCAGGTGTCCAGCCAAACACCGGAGCCAACGTGGGATTTGAAATTTTCAGTGGGTTGATGGTTAGGGCACAAACTCCCACAGCAAGAGTGTGGCTTGGGTTGTTAACATTTCCACTTCGCATCTGGAGAATAGTTTATACTTTTTGAAGGACTTTCACATGTATTTTCTTACTTAACCTTCTGAATAGTCCTATGATGTCTGAAGGGCAGGGATAGTTAAAAGAGCTCTGGTTGTAGAGTAAGAGGACCTGTGTTTAAGTCCCACTTCTGATGATTCCATAGCCTGTGAGACCTTGGGAAAGTCACGTCATCTCTTGGGCCTCAGTTTCCCCATTTGTAAAATGAGGGGGTCAGATTAGAATAGAGACTCTTATTTGATTTTGTGTCATGGACCCTGTTGGCAGTCTGGTGAAGCCTATAGATCCTTTCTCAGAAAAATGTTTTTTAAATACAAAAGGTACATAGGGTTATAAAAAACTCAATTATATTGAAAATTAGCTATCAAAATATCAAAAAAACCAAATTCATGGACCCAGATGGCCTTTGACATCTCTGCTAACTCTCGATCTGGGCTCCTACGATCTATGACTTCTGCTTTATGATGAAGGAGCTGATGCCCAGAGACTCAGGGGATTTGCCCGGGGCGCTGTCATAGAGTTCATGGCAGAGCCAGACCCAAAGCCTGTTTCCTGGACTCCTGTCCAGTGTCATCCCATCACTGAGCCTTGTGTCTTGTTCAATGATGCTGCTTCCCAGCCCTCAGTTGCCTGTGCCAGTTGATGTGGAATTGAGAGAAGGGACCCAGGGGAATGGAAAATAGGAGAAAAAGGGTTGTCATTAAACTAGATTTGGTTTCAGAATTCATCCTATGATTATTAGTGCCCTGTTTATGTTTAGGGGAAAGGTTTGGGTTGATTTTCCTTCCTCATTATGTGTTGCTTGGGCTGATGTTAAAGTAATTTTCCTGAACACATAGTGACTGATGGAAGGATGAATGGAGATGGGGTGGGGCGGCCTGTAGTGGTGGTAGGAGTATGGAGATACGAGTTCTAGTCCTTGCTTGGCCACTTAATAATTGCTTGAACACGGACAAGTCATTACCCCTCACTGGGCCTTGGTTCCTGGGCCTTTGTGAAAAAGGAGAAGGTTGTTTAACCCTGTAGTGTCTAATTCTTGGAAGGCATGGGGTTGTTGTGAGGGTCAAATAACCTAAGGGATATGAAAGTACTTTGTAAGTTGTAGAGTAGGGGACAGATTATCCAACATGATGCTACAGGTGTGCTCTTTGGGTGTGTGTTAGGGGTGTGGAAAGTGGGGAATTCAGCTTGGGATCTGCAACTATAGGTCATTCACCAAGAAGACCACTGAGTGTGATTCTGTCAGTTTGGTTTGTCCCTGCACTCCTGATTCTCTCTCAAGGAAAACATTACCTGATAGAGGCTGCTGACATCCCTGGAGCTGGAATCCCATGGACTGTGGTCCTTTGGAGGTCCTCCAGGGGCCATTGATCTCTCTGGGGAAGCTTCCTTCTCCCTCCTGCTCCTCCTTGCTCCCTCTCCCAACCTCATGCATGACTGCTGATGGACATGTTCCTCCCGTTGATCCTGTGGGTGTCTCTCTTTCTTCCCTTTCCCACTAGATGACTATGTGCACATCTCAAGCAAGCCCTGTGACTTGCATTGTACAACCGTGGATGGCCAACGGCAGCTGATGGTACCAGCTCGTGATGGGACCTCCTGCAAATTCATCGACTTCCGAGGGGTTTGCGTGTCTGGAAAATGTGAGGTTGTTAAACATTATAGCAAAAATACTGTCAGTAACATTCAGGAAATTAACCCTGATCCCACCCTTGGACCCGCATATCAATGCTCTTTTCTGTAACTTTTTCCAGCCCATTGGATGTGATGGGGTCCTCTTCTCCACCCACACTCTAGACAAATGTGGGGTTTGTCAGGGTGATGGCAGCAGCTGCACGCACGTGACAGGGAGCTACAGGAAAGGGAATGCCCACCTGGGTAAGTAACTCATTTGGTTATTGTCTTTGGCTTTAGAGAAGGAGGGAGAGGAACAGGGAAACATTCAGATCCAATAATAATAATAATAATAATGATGATGATGATAATAATAATAATAATAATAAACACTTCAAATCTTTGATGGATCTGGGATCTCAGTGGTGATCTCAGTGGTTTTTCCTCCATGCAGATCTCAACCTCTTATCCAGATCTTTCCATAATTCCTTAGTAAAAAATTCCTTAGTAACAAAACCATCTTCTGGCACTTTTAACATTTTGTTGATACCTGGGAAGGCACCTGTCATCCCCTACTCTTGCTGCATGACTAGTCTCCCTTCTTTTCCAGTCATAACTTATGCTGCGTTGCATCTTATACACAAATTATCACTGGACACATACTATGACATCCTTATACTCACCATGCATCTCTCTATTGCCCTTTGGGTCAAATGCCCAATGTTGATTCTTCTGGGATAACAGGAGATATAGTGTGGTGAGAGAGATAGTGTGGTGTAATGGATAGAGAGGGAGTCTTGGAATTAGGAAGACCTGGGTTCAGATCCCACCTCTGACACATACTGGCTGTGTGACACTGGACAAGTTGCTTAGCTTGTCATTGCCTTGGGCAACTCTCTAAGACGATGAGTTACAACATAGATGCTGGTCTACGTTGGTAGAGGGATATTCCTCACCCAAGAGTTCCCTATAGCAATGAAATCATGGGTTCAGTCCATACTAAAAACAAAACAAAAAAAGAATTCAATCCACTTCAGGCAAGGGGGACACTGTGAACAAAGACACAAAGATTGCAATAAGTCAGGCAGGCATGTTGCAGAGAATGGGAGAGAGGCTGGCCTGGTTGGAATGAAGGCTTTATTAGGGAGTAATTAAAATCCTAGCTGTGGGGGAAAGCTCAGGAGTAATAGTGTAGTAAATTATAGACTAGCAACTGTTTTTTTTTTCCTGTCCAGTATGATTTGCATGTGAACACACATGCATATTGATGAAGGGTTAGATGATAGGGCTAGCACAATAGAGATAATACAGTCACACAAGCTTTCATGGTATTTTCTTTAAAATTTTAAAAAATATTTTATTTTTCCAATTACATATGAAAACAATTTTTAAGCTTTGTTTTTTACAATCCAGTTCCAAAATCTCTACCACCCTCCTACCCTGCCCCCTCATAGAGAAGGCAAACAATTTGATAAAGGTTATACATGTGCAGTCATGCAAAACATATTTCCATATTAGTCATGTTGTGAGAGAAAACAGTAAAAAAAAAACAAGAAAAATGAAGCAAAATAACAGTATGCTTCGATTTGCACACAGACTATATCATCTCTTTCTCTGGAGATGGATATAATATTTTGTCATAGGTTCTTCAGATTTTATTGTCTTGAATCTTTGTATATTGCTGAGAATAGCTAAATCGTTCACAGTTGATCATTGTACAATGTTGCATTACTGTGTACAATGTTCTCCTAGTTCTACTCACTTTGCATCAGTTCATATAAATCTTTCTAGGTTTTTCTGAAAGCATCCTGCTCAAAAGATGGTATTTTTGAAAGAGGGTGTTGTGGCTAGTCTATGCATGGGGCCACAGTGTGTCATGTTGAGGAAAAGGTTCCCTAGGGTATCTTTGGTCTATTTTGGTCTAAAACCCCTTGGGCGTGAAGCAGTCAATTGAAGGGTTTCAAACTGGAAAAAATCCCAGAAACCAAGATCAATGATGGGGAAAAAAAGTTCCTTGGCCATCAAGAGAGCTTATATGCCACTTGTTACTGTGTTATCACTGTCTGGTAGATACAGTATGAAGGTCAATGGATTTTTCAGTTAATTGACCAAGGTGATCTTGATCAAGTTCATAGGATAATAGATTTTAAGCAGGAAGGAACTTTAGGGATCATCTCACCCAATACCCTTTTTTTTGTGGGTGAGGAAACGGAAGCTGAGAGAGATTAAATGATTTGGCCAAGGTCATATGGGTAATAAATCACAGAACCAGCACTAGGAGTCAGCAGCCTCTGCTTTTTTCTATTGCTGTTCCCCTCCCCCCCCCAGCTTAAGATATGGAAACAGGAAATTATACAAAACTAAAAAGTGAAATAGGTACCTATGAAGGCCAGGAGTTCCCTTTTCCCTTTGAGGGAAAAGACAATTTCCGGGCTATTTGTAGACAGGATAGAATGTGGGAATTCTATATAAATAGATCCCCTAAATATATATCCTGGGCATATAAAATTTAAATAACTGGAAAGAGCGGGAGGACTTATAGATGAGTCTAAGAATCGTCAGAGGAGGAGGTTCACCCAAATGCCCCAATGTGATTAGGGCCTCTCTGGTCAGTCATTCCATAAATCTACCCAGTCATTCAATAAATTGTCAGCATAGTGTGGTAGAAAAAGCAATGGGATCAAAGGCAGTTCAAATCCTGGTTCCAGCACTTAGCTATGTGACCATGGGAAGCCTCTCTGAGCCTCAGTTTCCTTATCTGCAAAATGTGCATGTAATACAAATGTATACCACCTGCCTGGGCAGCTAGGTGGTGTAGTGGATAGAGCACTGGGCTTGGAATCAGAAAGATCTGAGTTCAAATACAGCCTTAGAATCTTCCTAGCTGTGTGACCTTGCACAAGTCACTTAACCTCTTTTACCACTGGAGAAGGAAATGGCAAATCACTCTAATATCTCTACCAAGAAAGGTCACAAAGAATCAGACATGACTGAAATGACTGAATATCATCTGCCTCATAGAGTTTTTGTGAATGAATAAATGCTTAGTGAATGAATGAGGCAAAGGGCTCAAGAAATCTTAGTTATATAGAAATATGGGTTTGTTATGAATAGCAATAAACAGTCCATCAATAGACATCTTCTATGTGATAGGCAGCTGAGTGGCACAAGGGTAGAGTACCAGGCCTTGAGTCTCTTCCTGAGTTCAAATTTGGTGTCAGACATTTACTAATTGCGTGACCCTGGGCAAGTCACTTAATCCTGTTTGCCTCAGTTTCCTTCTCTACTGTAAAATGATTTGGAGAAGGAAATGGCAAACCACTCCAGTATTTTTACCAAGAAAACCCCAAATAAGGTTACAAAGAATCAAACATGATTGAAAACAACTCAACAATAAATGTGACTTGCCCTCAGCCCAGTGAGGTAAAGGATACAAAAATAGGATGGAGACATAGTTCCTGTCTCAATGTGCATAGTTTAGTTGGGGAGATAGGTCATTGAGGTGGAAAGACAGAGAACACTACAATGTGTCACATATGATTGGGCAAAGGCCAAACACATGGGTTGCCTCCCCTTTACCCAGTGCCTTTTTTCCTGTTTGTTTGGTTTTTTTTTTAACTGACCAGAAAGTCGCCTGGTCATTAATGTATAGTTTCCCTACAGGCTATTCCCTGGTAACTCACATTCCAGCTGGCGCCCGAGACATCCAGATTGTAGAGAGGAAGAAGTCGGCAGACGTCTTAGGTGTGTATGGCCTTGGCGGCTAGCCTGGCAGTATTTGTCTTTTCTTCTATCTGCCTGCTATCAGTGGGCAAAATTTATAGTTGAAGGGAAAAAAAAAAGGAATTTCTGGTCATGCAAGAAAGGAGACAGACTACGGTCTGGCTCCGGAACCAATGGATAAATGTTACAGATAGGCAGATTTTTGGCTCAGTCAAAGAAAGAACTTTCTAACAATTAAAACTGGAAGTAGAATGGATAGTATCTCTGGAGCTAGTGAGGTCCCTGTCACTGGAGGTCAAGCAGAGACTAGGTGCTGTACAGGAATGCTGTGGAGGAGATTCCTGTGGATGATGAGAGGTTGGATTAGAGGACTCTTAATAGCTCTCCTCAAGCTAACATTCTGATTCTATAGAAAGTGACACAGGGAGCCCCAGGCCATCAAAGGTGGTCCCAAGTGTGCCACTGAAGCCAGGTGGTCCATGGGTCTTATTCAGTGACAATTTCTGATCCATGATTTCCGATTCTTTTCTCCCTTGATTCTGGATGAGGGGAGCAAGAGCAGATTGGTGGAAGGATTGAACAGCATTTGTATTTCCTTTCCTTCTCTTTATTCAGTTGGTTAGCCATTAAGTACGTAAGAGCTCATTCTGTGCATTACACTGTGCTAGGCACTATGTGACCTCACAATGGCTCCGAGCAGGTGATCCCCAACAGGGTATTCCACAGAGCTGTTCGCTGCTGTGGCCACTGTCCCAGACTGAGCAGACCCTAAACTACCTCAAAGGCAGGAGGTTTAGGGCTGGGTGGGGTCCTGATCTGGGGAGGGACCCACTTCAAAGCCAATTGGGCTTACTCCCAAGAGGCCCAGGCATGGGGCAGTGTTCTAAACTCTGTGGCTGCTGCCCCCTTTCCAGAACACAGGGCAGGATCTCATCCTCTGGGGCTGTCCCCTGAACTGCCCTCCAGGGACGGTCTGCCCTGGCCAAGGGCTTTTGGAGAAAGCAGCTTGGTGTAACTGTGGCCTCCAGCCAAGACGGTTACTTTGTCCTCTTCAGTGGGAGGGACGGACAGTCCAGGAAACAGACTGTACTCTGGGCTGCCTCCCGAGCTTTCTTACTTGAAACAGACGCGTGGAAATACCAAGTTAAGACTCTGAGCATTAGGAAAGCCGCAGGAAGGAAGGTCATTATTGTCAGGAAACGGGTTTTGGATTTGGGCTGAAGGTTTAACCCTTTGCAGACAGACAGGTTCTGACTGGGGGTCGGTTGGTGTGCCTTTAACTTGCTCTATAATTCTGTCTGGCTCAGAATTTTATTTTTTTTAAAGCCTCTACTTTCTACTCATTTTATTCATCTGATAATAAATTAACTGCACCAGACTCTCACTCCTTGAATTGCACCAGGAGCTTTGGAAGCAAAACTCCTACTCTCTAGCAGGCCATTCCAGTTCCTGGAATAAACTTTTAAAGGACACGTTTTGGAAGACAAACTGTACCCGAGTCATAATTCTTCCTTCTTGTCTTCTCCAGCTCCTGGCCTTCGGGAGATAGTGCAATGTAGAGGAAAGCCTGCTGGAGCTGTAGTCCAGAGATCTGGGTTTGAATCCTGGCTTTGTCACCTTTCCAGCTCAGCTGATCACACAGCTGGCCAAGTCACTTCTCCCTGAGCCTCAATTTCCTTAGTGTACAAGAAAACAGTTAACTAGATGACCATTAAGAGCCCTTTCCGGCTTTAATATTCTAGGATCCTGTCCAGTCTCTGTATAAGTTCCTCTACAAGACAGTAATGGGGAGGATAGGAAGCTTCAGGTAGTCCTCAAGTTAAGGACTAGTTTGGGGGGCACTTTAAAACCTTCAGGAAAGCTGGAAAACTTAAGCTTTCTGCTGAATCTACAAGTTCTAAGACAGGTTCTCTCCGCTCACCTGGGTTTGAGTGGGTTGTCAGCAGGGATATGAGCAATCATTGACTGCCTATGATGAGTGTTTGGTGCCAAACAGAGGATTGGAGTGGGCCAGACCAAACCCACCCACTGTCTGTGTGTGCTTCCAGTTCAGATCCTTGCTGGAGTTAGGGACATCTTTGGAAGTTCTTTGGAAAAAGGACTATATAAGGATACTGTCTTCTTCGTCCCTTGGAATAGCCTCGCTTGGGGATGGGTTCCTGGAAGATGCCCAGTCAGAACTTGCTGATTGACGAAGCATTTCTTTTCAGCGCAGACAGCGGAACTTAATCCTCCCCAGACCAGAGTGAGAAAACTTTGGGCACTCTGTACACAGAGCCAGGGAGTCGAGTCACCAGCAATCCAAAAGCCATTTCTTTTTGTTTCTGGCTGGGAACAGTATCATGGATGTCATAGAACAGAAGATGCCAGGACTGGAAGGGACCTTAAGATACAGAATTCCAGAGCCGGAAGGGATCTTTGGGAATGATCTAGACCAACCCCCAACCCTTATGTTACAGATGGGGAAACGGAAATTTAGAGAATAAACAATTAGAAAGGACCCTAGAAATCATTGTTTTCAACATTGTTACTTCATAGATGAGGAAACTTAGATCTAGTGAGTTTAAATGACTAGATCAAGGTCATATGAGTAGTAACAGAGTCAGGGTTCAAACTCAGTCCTCTGAATCTGGACCCAGTCCTTTAATCTACTCCCCTGCCCCACATTTTATAGTTGGGGAAACCAGGGATTAGTATGAGAAAGGACTGGCCCATGGTGGCATGGTAAACAGAAGAACTGGTACCAGAACTGAGGGTAATTGAAGTTGGGGGGGGAACTGTAGAATCAATCTGTGCCCCTCTTTCTTTGGCCAATGAATTAAGCACTTGGGGTCTGTTTCATTGGCTGTAGTAATGGCTAATCACCATGTAGCGATTCAAACCGTCCATCAAGACAGCCCAAATAGCAGCACCAAATGGGCCTCAAGCCAGTTATTTTCAATAGTCTAGACATGTCCTTTGTTGTTTATTTTAGGCTGATATTAAAACAGGAGTGCATTTCCTGAGCATGCACTGACTCGGGTTAGACTTTTGCCACGGACACAGGGTTTGACTCACCCACGTGGCAAAAGTCCTGAACTTGGAGGTATTTTTAGAAGCTGGGTGGGAGAGTGGGAGGGGTGGGGGGGGAGGGGAAGGGAGCTTCAGTCTCCTGAGTCATAGAAGGTTAGTGCTGGAAAGGACTTTAGAACATAGAACTGTAGAGCTAGATAGGGGCCTTAGAGGTCACTGAGTCTAGACCCATCATTTTACAGATGGGGAATTTGAGGATCTGAGGTCAACACACAAATCCACATGTAGAGCTCATGACAGAGCTAAGTTGAGTCCTCTGGAAGCCAGTTGGCTTCCCAGCAGTATACCTAGTTGACTCCAGACTTGTCTCCCACCCCAGCCGTGGATGGTCCATTGAAAGAATAATTCAGCCCCGAGATACTCATTTAATGCTAAGCAAAGGCTTCCTTCCTGGCTAATGACCCATGCATACTTTACTGTTCTAGCTCTTGCTGATGAAGCTGGCTACTATTTCTTTAATGGGAACTACAAAGTAGACAGTCCAAAGAACTTCAACATTGCTGGCACCATTGTCAAGTACCGACGGCCCATGGATGTGTATGAAACCGGCATCGAGTACATCGTAGCCCAGGGCCCCACCAACCAGGGTCTGAATGTCATGGTATGCTTAGCAGTAGAAAATGGGGGACTTATTATGCGCAAAGTATCCTGTCAGAGGGAAGTGTTAAATGTCAGGGAAGTTTTATTGTCTCTAATGAATCAGGAAACAGGATATAATAATGTTAACACCGGCGATATCACAGAAACAAGAACTGCTATTGATACTTGTGATGATGTCATAGAAACAGGAAGCGATGATGTTGATGAATGAGATATCACCATGCTTTGTTTTGATCAAGGTTGGAAAGACCAGAGGGCAGGATGAATGAATTTAGGTCTATGGTACTGTCTAATGGGGTCTAATTATATCCTTTCCTCTTCTGTCCCTGAATATGGGTGGTATGCCTAGATCATTACTTCTGCCAGTTGCCAAAGGTATTTGTGCCTTTTTTTTTCTTTTAGAGAATCCTTAGGCTAGAGAGATTTTGAGTCTGTTGAACTCATACCCTACCTCTAACCCTATGCCATGAAGAAAGCAGCTGCCATATGACCTTAGAATCTTCCCCAAAAAATGATTCCATGGTCTCCCTTCATCAAACATTTCAGGGCCTCACTTCTGGGAATCGAGTTGTAGAGCAGAGGGGAATGGAGAACATTCTGTCAAATCCCTTGCAGGGTGCTTCATAACCCTCAACACAGGAGGGATGTAGAAACTCCCACTGAGCTCTTAATTTTCCAGGCACCATGACAAAAGAATGCATTCTTAGGGTGGAACAGTTGAAAGAGCTCAATTTGGAATGAAAGGCCCTAGATTCAAATCCTGCCTATGACACTTTTTTCCTGTGTATCTTTGGGCAAATCTGTTAGCCTCTCTGAACCTCACTTTTCTCATCTGTAAAATGAGGTCATTGGACTAGATGCTCTTTAATTAAGGTTCCTTTCAGCTCTAAATCATTGAGACAACACGGTCAGGACAGGTTTTTGTCATAAACCTCATACGCTGCTCTTTGTTTACCACGTACATTGGGCATGGCTTGACAGTTACAAAAAATTAGAATTCCTGTGAATTAACTGAATGCTAAAGTTGTAATGAAGAGAATTTGATCTTTGATGATTCAGAGTGCACTTATACTTCTCACAGACTATGGTTATGAATAGTGGGTACTGCACTAGCTCGATATTTAATATCACATTAGTTAAGAGAGATTGCTGTAAATTCCAAATGACATTTTGATAGAGCCAGATTCAAATAGTTTTTTTTACTTCAAATCAATTTAAATATCCTAAGTATACTTTGATAAACAAAGACTGGAAGGACATAGGTGATTGATACTCTCAGTTAATCCCCAAACTTAGAATGGATAGTTCCTAAATTCTCCCTCATCCAATCCTCAATCAGACTAGTTAACAAAGGTTTCCCCTGTCTCCTTTCCCTTGTTTGCTGCCTGATTAAAAAGTACTTAGAGTGAGCTCTGTGACCTTGGGTCAATCAGCTTCCCCTCTCTGGGTCCTATCTGTGTAATGAATAAAGACAATCTCTTTTCGCTCTGATGTTTTATGTTCTAAGGTCCCTTCCAGCTCTGATATGCTGTATTGTAATATTCTATTTTCTAAGGTTCCATCCAACTCGTAACGTTCTGTGTTCTAACATTGTACATTCTAAGGTCCCTTCCAGCTCTGACATTCTATGATCTCTGATCTAAGAGAAAGGGGCTGAATGACCCACGGGAGGATAATTTATCTTTCCTCCAGGTGTGGAATCAAAATGGCAAGAGCCCATCAATTACCTTTGAATACACTCTTCTCAGAAAGCCCCACTCCCAGAGCATCCAGCCCGTCTACTATACCTTCTCCGAAACTGCTTCAGAGAGTGCGGAGAGCCGGGAATTTGATGGTGAGGGGCTGGTGGGCATTGTCCAGCACAACGGCAGCTACTATGGGAAATCGTCAAAGGAGAGGCTAGATCTAGAGAACCAGCTGTTTGGCCAGCAGGGCCCCTCCGAGGATCTCAACTTGAGCAAGGGCCAGGAGACCAATGAGGTGTACGAGAGGGCAGGAGGCATGGACTGCGAGGCTCCGCTGAGGGGCAAGGCCTTCCGAGGTAATGGGCTAGCAAGGGAAGTCCAGGGCAGAGCTGCCTTCCCCACTGTGGATGATGCCAGACCACAGAGCCATGCCCAATGACTTTGAGCGTTGCTGCTCTATCTCTTTGGCAAAGGGCTTGAAGAAAGGGTTTCTCCCACATGACCCTTTGACATAGGCCTACTTGTCAATTAGAGTGAGGGCCATAGCCACACTGGGGAACTGGATGCACTCTCCCATTTGGGGATGTCTGGGCTTCCGTCAGAAGTCTCCTACCTTCCCTCAGTTATGTTCTTATGTGCCTGAAAACATTCTTAAGTACAAAGTTCTTGCACATGGCTTTGATCAGGAGTAGCCGTGTAGAATGTTAGCTGTTCATTCTGTATTGGCCAACCCTACATACTGGAGCTGGGGCAAGTGCTCCTGGAAAGGGGAGGCCCTGCCTGGTGGAATAATCTTGACTTTGTGCCGTAGAAATATTAATAGGGGGCATCTGTTCCCCTGGGCCCCAGATTTAATATTACAAATTAGTTCGGACCTTCCCATAGAAGGAGAGCCAGTTCTCAGCAAAAATTGAGAAAGGGGGACCCCTGAGTCCCTATTCTATGCCTTTTTCTCCATTTTAAGCCATCCCAGCCCCAACCCAGGAGCCCAGTCCTTTCATACTTCGACCCCTAACATCCTTCCCTCTTACCTCAGAACATTTGACCTAAGCCAATCCTGTAAGAAGGCAATGCTTAAACCAAAGTAATATATGATAATAAACTATATTTGTCTACATTACATTGTTTCATTGAATCTTACAACAACCCTATGAGGTAGGTACTACAGGTATTATCCTCACAGAAGAGGAAACTGAGGTTCGGAGAGGTAAAGCAGCTTACAGTGGTCATGCAGCTGGTAAACATCAGAAGTGGACTTTGAATCTAGGTCTCCCTGACTCTAGCATCTTCTCTCCACAATGTTGCATTGCCTCTCAATCTATAATAATCCATTTTCAGTTAAGGTAGGGAAAAAATTTTTGGGTTCAAAAACTTTTTGGACTTTCCCGAGATCACTCACTTCATGATAGTGTCTGTGCATGTCTAATGCTGGCATGAAAATCCCTTTGGCTTGATTCATAGCCAGAATAAGCAAAATATTTGAGCTGGAAATGACCTTAGAAATCCCCTAGTTCAGTGCCCTTATTTAACAGATGAGAAAAGTGAAGACCAGAGAGGGGACTTGCCTTGCTGAAGATCACACAGCTAGACAGTGGCAGAGCTGGGTTTCTTGACTTTCTAATTCAATATTCTTTCCATTTTGTCCCGCCCTTCTGTTTTAAATATCAGATTCAAATACTACCCAGGTGGTTCATATGGAAGAGAAGGAGGATCAAGATGGTGATGCCCACTTTGCCTCCCACGAGTTCCTCTCAGAAAATGCCATCTCTGATCAGCTTTTGGGCAAGAGCTCTGACTCTAAGGAGTTTGTCCTGAATGTAACAGTGAACAGCATTTTTGCTCAGGGTGACCCACATCACCCAGGGAGCTCCCCCATGGACAGCCTCTATTTGGACTATGAGGAGAATGAAGGGGCTTACATCCTCAATGGTACCTACTTGGAGCTGACCAGTGATAGGATGGCCAATACATCCTCAGAGACACCATTCTCCAATGCCAGCGCAGCCCTCCCTAGTTCACCAGGAAACAGGACACACAAAGCAAGGTAGGAGAGCTTTTCCCATATCCATGTCCTACGTCTTTCGACACCTAAAGGCTGTGCTCTACAGGGGGACGAGGAGCACAAGCTGTTCTTCACATTGACTGAGGTTCCACCACCTCTTCAGAAGATTCTTGCTAGGTGCACATTTGGCAGGGAAGTGTCAGTGGTTCACCAGGTGGGTAGGTTGAGGGAGACGGAGCTGTTTATACTTATTCAAGGGATATTGAGCAAGGCATTAAAAAAAGATGCCTTCTTTTTCTCTAGTTTCTAGCACAAGATCAAGAGTCTAGAAATTAACATTTTTATTTTCCTCCTTATTGTGCTGATGAGTTAGGTAAGTTAGGGCAGAGTACTAATGATCATCAGGTTCCAGGTTAGGATTGAAATTCATAGGATTAAAAAGTCCAGATTCCTTGATTTGCAGATGCGGAAACTAAAGCCTAGAAAGGTTAAGGGACTTGCCCAAGGTCATACAGATAGTAAGTAGAAAAGCCAGGATTTGAAACCAGGTCCTTTGGCACGAAATCTACCTTCCTTTGCACTGTGCCATTAACCCCATGAATAGGGACCGTAAAGGAGTGAGTGGTCTTGTTTTGTGGCATCTAACTCTAGTCAACCTTGACAAAGGATACGAAGCAGATTTTCCAGGTGTTGTTCCAGGGTGCCACCAAACTCCTATCCCATAAAATCACAGAGTTGCTCAGGATCACAGAATTCTCAGAGCTTTTTAGAGGCAGCCACATGGCACAGTAGATAGAAGACTGGGCCAGGTGTCAGGAAGAACTGAGTTTAAATCTGGCCTCAGATATTAACTGTGTGAACTTGGGCAAGTCCCTTAATCTTTGTTTGCCTCAGTTTCCTCAACTGACCAGAATAGGAATAATAAAAGCTCCTATCTTGCAAGGTTGTTGTGAGGATCAAATGAGATAAGATCTGTAAAGCTCTTAGCACAGTGCCTGGCACATAACAAGTGCTATAGAAATGTTATGATAACAACAATAATAATTAGCTAGAAGAGACTTAAGAAGTATCTTAGAGTAGTGGCCTGTGTTTGCACAGGAATATTTTCTATAACATTTCTGACCAGAGGACATTACGGTTCCATTTGTAGAACTCCAAGGAAGTGAAACTTATAGCCTCCTAAGGCAGCCCACTTCACTTTTATATAGTTCTGATTACTAGAAAGTTTCTCTTTGTTTAAGCCAAAATCTGTATCTCTGCAACTTTTCATCTATTCCACCCTTTCTCCAGGGAAACAACTGTCTATAGCTGAGCAGCATTACTCTTATGGTCCATCAGAATTACAGCAGGAGACTGTGAGGCCAGAAGAAAGTTTAGGTCAGAAACAGGGAACCCAGCAGCACTAGACAGATTGGGTTTGGTGACCTCCCTGGACTCTGCCTGGGTGATTCACAACAATTCCAATTTTAGGCAGCTAGGTGGTACAGTGGATAGAATGCAGTACTGGGTCTAGAAAACTTCAATTTAAGTCAGGCCTCACATACTAGCTATGCAATCCTGGGGGAGTCATTTAGCCATCGTCTGCCTCAGTTTCTTTATCTGTAAAATGGGAGTAATAATGGCACCTATCTCCCAGGGTAATTGCGAGGATCAGATGAGATATGTATAAAGTGCTTCCCAAACCTTCAAGTACTATATACATTCTAGTTATAATTAATTCCTATGCTTGGTTCTTGGGGTCTGGACAGGCTGGAACTAGTGTACTTTGATGAACCAGGCATCAGGACAAAGATGGTTTAGCTGAGGGTACTAATAGCAGGTATTCATATTGAGGTCCAAGTCATCAACAAACATTTATTTAGCGCCTACTGTGTGCTAAGTAATTGGGATACAAAAAAAAGGGCAAAACCCAGTCCCTATCCTCAAGGAACTCACAGTCTAAAGGGTAAAATAACATGCAAACAATGATGTACAAACAGGCTATATATAGGGTAAATTGAAGATAATCTAATAATGAAAGTACTGACTTACTGAAGGCCTTATACAGCCTAAGCAAGAGCATATGGATGAGTGAGCACAAATCAATTCCTGTTAATGGAGAAAATTCAAATGCAACAAATTCAACCATCATGGAGTACCTGTGCCCTTTCCTGTCTTGGCTGGAAAATGACAGGGTCCCTGTCCTCGAGATGATTGTCTATTAGGGGATCTAAGGCACGTCTACAAATACCTATCTTATAAAGCAGAGTGTGGTGGTGGTGGTTGTTAGCTCTTCGTTCTTGAAGAAGACCACGAGTGCTTAAGAGAGGAATGATTTCCTGTCGGAGTGTACAAGAGGGGGAGTTGTTTCTGATGTGGGGATCAGGAGGAGGTGATCCTTGTCATGCCCCGGACTTAACAATATTTCTTGGCACCAGGTTTAGCATGAGCAAAGATGGGCATACGCCAGTAGTTGAGGTATACTATAGGTTTTGGGTGACAATCTACCGATATTGTATCAGTTTTGAGAGAGGATTTTGGTGGCTTTTTATTTTGCATTTTTGGTCAAGTGCAGGCGAGTAGTGAACTCTACTGATGAAGGTTGGTTTCATTTGGGGAAATGCTAGAGAGCGAATCACACATGTTTATTAAACACCAGGTGTTAGGGAAACAAAGACAAAGACAGAGACAAAACAATCCCTGTACCGAAGGGGATTACCTTCTATTGAGTATGCATACAAATTAGTAAGTCCAAAGTATGAGCAAAGTAATTCCAAGAGGGAAAAGGGCAACTAGGAAGGGCTTACTTTAAGAGGTAGAACTTAGTTGTTGAAGGATTTGAAGGATTCTAAGAGGTAATTACAACCCAGACATGGCAGGCCATCTATACAAAGGCATAATGATGGGAAACAGAGTGCTTTATCATGTGAAGGGCTAGTGCACCAGCTTGACTAGAATCAACCGACAAGTATTTATTAGGCACCTACCGTATGCCAGGAAGTGGCAGCTAGATGGCTCAGTGGGTAGAGCATTGGGCTTGGAGTCAGGAGCACCTGAGTTTAAATCTGGCCACAGACACTTACTTACTAGCTGTGCTGGGCAAGTCACTTAAGATCTGTTTGCCTAGGAGGCAAGCCAGGTGGCTCAGCGGATAGAGTGCTAGGCCTGGAATCAGGAAGACTTGTGTTCTAATCCAGCCTCAAACACTTATTAGCTTTGATCTGGGGCAATTCACCTAATCTCTATTTGCCTTAATCCAGTGAAGAAGGAAATGGCAAACCACTCCAGTATCTTTGTCCAGAAAACCCCATGAACAGTATGGTTCATGGAGTCACGGAGAGTCCGACATGACTGAACAACAGTACAACATGTGTCAGGCACTGTACTAAGTATTAGGCATCCAAAGACAAAAGTTAAACAGTGTCTGCCCTCATGGAGCTTACATTCTAACAGGGAGACAACATGCAATTATATGAGTGTATATAGAATATGTAAAAAATGAAGTCAGTACAAGGTAGCTCAGATACTCACTAGCTGTGTGACCCTAGCTAAGTCACTTCACCCTGTTTACCTCAGTTTCCTCATCTGTAAAATGAGTTGGAGAAGGAAATGGCAAACCCCTCCAGTATCTTTGCCAAGGAAACCCCAAATGGGGTCACGAAGACATGACTGAAAAAACTCAACAATAAACAACAACAAAAAGAAGCTGAGGGATCAGGAAAGACTCCATGTAGAAGAAGGTTGTGCTTGAACCCAGGGACTAAAAGCAATCAATTAATCAAAGCAGCCGAGGTGAGGAAGAAATGGATTTCTAGGCATGGGGGACATCCAAAAATGGGGATAGAGCTGTGTGTGTGTCTGTGTGTGTGTGTGTGTGTGTGTGTGTGTGTGTGTGTATGTGTGTGTGTGTATGTGTAATGGCAAGTAGTACAGGATGGCTGGACCGTAGAGAATGTGGAAGAAGAATGGAAAAGTAGGAAGGGGCCAGAATGCCAAACAGAGGAGTTTATATTTGGTTCTAGAGGTAGTAGGGAGGTTCTAGAGGTAAAATGGAGTAATTAAGTAGAATGATGAAATAGCCAGACCTGGACTTTGGGAAAATTGCTTTGGTGGCTAGATGGAGGTTGGATTGGAGTGGGGAGACTCCATAGTTTGCAGAGGAAGGCAGGATGGTACAATGGAAAGAATGCTGGATTTGCAGTTAAAGGACCCATGTTCACATCATGTTCCTGATGCTTACCACTTGTGTGACCTTAGGCAAGTCATTTAACCTTCCTGGAACCTCAGCTTTTTGGAGTGTAGAACAACGGGTTTGGACTTGATGGGCTCAGAGTTGCCTCGGTCTAGGCCTATGAGGGTCAATGAAATAGCAGCCTATTGCAATAGTCCAAGAGAGAGATGATGAGGATGTGACGTAGGGTGGTGGCTGTATGCATGGAGAAAGGGGGAGGCCCGTGGGAGAGATGTTGTGGAGATAGAAGCAGCAAGATTTGGCAACTGGGGAGTGAAGAAATGAGGATGGTACTGTGGTTGTCAACTTGGGAGACCGACAGGAAAATGAAAGAAGTCTGGAAAGGTAGGCGGGTGGGAGCCAGATTGAGAGGGCTTTAAATGCTGGGCGTTTTAAACAGGTGCTCGCTCAGTGTTTCCGGTCTCCAAAACATTGGATGTTCAGGGTTTTATACAAGGAAGAGTGCAAGGATTACAACTCATTTTGCTTCCTGCCCCATTGCCCATTTAAATCATTACATATTTAAGAGGATTAGTCATGTCAGGGTCTCAGTCTCTGACTCTGAGGCATTCTCCCAGAAGGGCCACTGAGGGCCTTGCAGATCACAGTGCAAACAGATTGACCTTTCTCAAGACAATAAGCTTCAAGACAAAGTTACTGACATTCTCTTTTTTTTTTTTTCCCACATTCAGTTCCATTTTCAGAACTGACACAAAGCTCAAGGGGAGGCAGGGAAGGAGGCTCCCTGACTTTCTATCTGGGCAATTTTGCTTTCTAATACAATGTGCTGTGCTGTTTTCCTTGGTAGTGACTCACCTCCTCTTATGATGTTACAGACCGCTCCTTGTTCTTGATAGAAAATGCATTTATCTTGGGATGTTTGTGTGGGAATGGTGATGGTAATAAAATTCATAGTGACCCCTGGACTGAACTAATTCTGTAATCAGTGGGAAGATAGACTGTGAAGGCAGTAACAGGGTTTGGTGGGGTTTTGCTTTTGTTTTAGTTTTTTGAGAGAGTGGGAACATCAGAGGTGGTTATGAGGACACTCAACAAACAGAGAATGTTTCCTATGTGCTAAGCCTGTAGATACTCATGTAATTCCTTCTCTCTCCTGAATTTGCAGAGTTGAGCTAAATAGAGCAATCCAGGCTCTTTTCGGTTGTGTTTTTATAGGATACTTGGGTAGCCTTGCAGATCTTTTAAGAGGTTAATAAAATAATAAAATAAAACACATAATTAGAACTTAAAAGATCATTGACAAGTTGGAGAACATCCAAAAGAAGGCAACCAGGATGGTGAAGGGGAGGGGAATTCTTTCAGTAATAAATACGAGCATTTATTAAGCACCTATAATATACCCGGTACTATGCTAAGTGCTGCGAAACAGTGAGATAGGTTCTTTTATTATCCCCATTTTATAGTTGATGAAAATGAGGCAGAGAGAGGTTAAGTGACTTGCCCAGGGTCACACTGATGCTAAGTGTCTGAGAGTGGATTTGAACTCGTCTTTCTGACTATAGGACTATCCACTATCACAGCACTATCCACCAATTTGTGATGATTAGTTGAAGAAACTGAGAGAGTGTGTTAATACCTGGAGAAGAGAACACGGGTGCAGGGGAGAGATGGAGAGCAGAATCATAGCCATTTCTGGTATTTGAAAGGCTGTAATGTGAAAGAGGGTCCAGACTTGGTCCCAGAGGACAGAGCTAGGAGCAATGAAAGGAAAATGTAGAGGCAGATTTAGGTATTTAGGTAAGGAAAAACTTCCTGATAATTAGTGCACTTCTAAACTGGGATGAATGAAATCAGGAAGTAGCACTTTGCCCTTCACTAGTAATCTAACAAAGACTGGATGCCTGATTATTGGAAATGCTGCAGAGGAGATTCTAATTCAGGCATGGGTTGGACTAGCTGACCCCTAAGGTCCCATCCAGTTCTTTTTTTTTCTTTTTTTGGCAAAGCAATCAGGGTTAAGTGACTTGCCCAGAGTCACACAGCTAGTAAGTGTCAAGTGTCTGAGGTCAGATTTGAACTCAGGTCCTCCTGACTCCAGGGCTGGTGCTCTGTCCCCTGCGCCACCTAGCTGCTCCCTATTCAGTTCTGATACTGTGAATCTGGTGCTGTCTTTGACCACCCCAAATTTGAATATCTATCACAAATAAGCCAAACCAAAAGATCTAGTCACAAGGATAGTAGGTGCCCAGCGAACAAAGAGCTGAATGAGAGCAGGATGGAAGAGGGGCTGGTAATAACTTGTAGGTGCAGAAAAGTTTTAGAAAATTTTATCTGGTTAACAGATACAGCCATATCAAGAAAATCTATTTGGAAGAGTGTTTGGGCATGTCCTACTTCTGACTCCATAGAAAGGAAGAAAACTACGGTCTTCCCCACATCGCTCCTTAACAGTACAGAGTCTGCTCCCACAGAGTATTTCTGATGTATTTGTGGCTAAGGTTTTCTTCTGCAGCAGGACAGGGTGGGATAGACGCTGTCTCCAAATTGTGGCTTGCGTGACCTGTGGCTGGGTGGTGGCCATCGCTGGGACTCCCCCGTCCCCTGGAAACATCCACAGGACCAAAACTCCCAGGAAAGTTATTTGTCTTCTTTCTCTTCAACTCCCCAGAGCATTAGGTGACAGGGATGGTTCTTCTGGGAGGTTTTCTATTTTTCCCAGACCTCAGGACTTTAGGGAAACTCAGGCCTAGAAGGTTGAAGGGACCTTGTTGGTATGGTCTCCAAGTGTTTTGGGTGGATGAGTAAGAAGACCCTGCCTTGACATTAGGCAGCCAAAACAATAGACAATTCCAGGTTGAGAATTTCTCCCAAAGGGAAAAGATTGTTCTTACCCTACCTCCCTCCCCTGCCTAAGCTTTGCAAGATAGAGACACCTTGATTGGCTCCAGTTCTTCTACCAGGCCATCTGAGACTAAGGAACATGGAGAGAAAACTCTTTGTCTGTCTCCCTGCTCCTGTCTCTCTGTCTCTGTCTCTGTCTCTTTTTGTCTCTGTCTCTCTTTCTTGGTCACTCTTTGTCTCTGTTTCTCTCTTTCTCCCTACATGATAGAAGTTCCATAATAGCTTACTGCTGTTTGTACTCAGATGACAAAGTAGAATAATAGTTATGTCTGCTCTTCCATGTGGTCCAGAGCCTAAATGTTTCCAGATGACAAGACATCTCAGTTATTTATAAGCCAGTGCGGGACAAGAGGGGACCAAATGCCTTGGTTCATTTAAAGACCACCCTCCAAGCTCTAAGATACTTGGGAAGGGGGTGTGGACAAAGAATGACCTCTGAGTCCCAAGGCAGGTCCAAGGGAATTCTGGAGAAGGGTGGTTTTCTGATAGTCAGGATGTTAGAGATTATTTATCTAATTTAAATTGAGATGCTAACATATCCTTCTAGAGTGGAGGTGTAACTATTTGGTAGCGAAGGATTGAATCTGAAGCCCCCTTCCAGAAAGACAGCCTGGTTGGTAATGTTGGAAAGGGAACTGACTTGGAAATCAAGTGACCTAAGTTTCAGTCCTACTCCTACCTTGCTGTGTAACCTTGGCCAAGTCCCCTCCCCTCTCTGGGCTTCAATTTCCTCATATAAGTTATGAGAGGATTGGATTAAATGATCTTTTAGGTCCCTTTGAGTTCTAAGAATGTGATGATTCTATAAAACAGGTCTAGATTTTTTCCAGGAGCGTGCATGTCAATTCTGAGTGAGTGAATGAATGAGTGAATGAATGAATGCATGAATGAGTGAATGAATGAAAAGCATTTATCAAATGTTATTATATGTCAGGTACCGTGTTAAGCTCTGGGAATAGAGATGCAAAGAGAGATTGTCTCTGTCCTGAGGAAGTTTACATATAGGGGAATGGTGGCGAGAGAAGGGCGTGAAGTCATAGGAAGCACCTCAGTAAAACTGATGCCATCCTCCCTCTGAATCCGTTGCTTCCTGTGACCCTACTTTCTCAAAAAGCTCCATTTCCTACTGGGGTCCTTTAAGGCCTATAGCTGGGGTTACTTCTGTAATTTGTTTAGGATGCCACCCAGAAAGAGTCTCTGATTTGTATGTGTATATAGTGGTGGGGCAGAGAGGAGGTTGTTTGTTCTGGGTGAGTCTCAGAGAAAGGCAACGTCTCCCGTTTTTGCTGGTGGTGCCAGATTTAGAGCTCTTCCCCTAGGGCCAAGGAACCATCAGGCGATGAGGCGGGCACAGAGGCAAAGATGTTTGGGAGAGATAAAGCCCCCGGTGCAGTAAGCTGAAAAGTGAGTAGGCTAAAATAGCCACGTCTGCCCTTAGTTCTAAACACAGGAAATTATGTCTGCCCAGTTGAAAGGTAAAGTCAGAGCGGAGGTTTGGAGGTTGAGAAAGAGCAAGAAAAGAAATGCTATTTCCATTCTTCTATGTAACTGCTACAAACAGTTAAGGGAGGGGCCATTGGAATCAAACGTTTAAAACAAATGGTGTCCTTTTTTAAGCCTTGGAAATTAAAAACAACAACAATAATCACAAAAAACAAAACCACAAAACAAACCCTTATTGGGTTGATGCTTTGATATGGGCATTTCAGAGCTTCTCCTGTCTAGAAATAGCATAAGCTGCCTATCTCACTGGGCTGGAAACAGCTGAACAACAGGCCCGAGTACTGTGACATAAGATTTTAAAACATCACTATTTAACATTCTTGGCAAATCCTGAGCCTGGCAGTGAAGACACGATCACAGTCAAGGTGCAGCATTGTCTGTTGCAGCCTTGAGCTGCTCTGTCCCGATTAGTGGGTTCTTACCAGCTCATTTTCCTGGGTGCTTCTTTCCGAGTTTGTATCTCTGAGGATTTCCAAGAAGGAAACCTGTTGGCATTGTTGTACAAATAGATGAGATGTTTTTTCCCAAAGATGCGGAGTGTGATGTGGTGAAATGATGCGTAGGCAGTTACTCATGAAAATACCTTTTGTTTCTGAAAAATCAAGAGCAGGTTTTGAATAGCACTTTTTACCTCCCCCAAAAATCAAGTATTAGTCACTGTGCTGGGCTGAGTACAGTCACACATAACCACCAGGAAAATGTAACTAGACAAAGATGGCAGCATTTCCTTACTCTGGAGGGGTGTGGCTCTTTTAATTTCTCCTAGATTGGGAGAAAATGGATTGCTGTTGAAAAACAGAACTCTAGACACTGCATGCAGTTATGTGTTTTTCAAATAAAGCAGTTTGGTACAATGGACAGAGTACTGATATGGAGTCAGAGGACCTGGGTTTAAATATCACTTTTGCCAACTTGCAACCTGTGTGACCCAGGACAAGTCAAATCCTTCTCTGGGATTCCTTATCTGTAAATGTGTGGGTTGGTCCTACCACTCTTTCCCTCCCCCTCTCTCCTCTTCCATTCTTTCTCTCCTTCTGCTTCACCTCTCCTATTCTCTTCTTCCCCCCTCCTCTCCTTTCTTCTCTTTCCTATGAGCTTCCTTTTGCTCTCTCCTCTTTTTTCATTTCTCTCTTTCTTTTTTCTCCCATCTCTCTTCCTCTTTCCCTCCTACTTAATACTCTTCTTTTTCCTTTTCTCTCTTCCATTTCTCTTCTTTTCCTTCTCCCCCTGCCTCTATTAAATAGGGAATGACTCCTATTTGTAGGGATAATTAAAACCCCATATTATCATGAGGGTGGGACTCCTCAGGAAAATGGAAGATGAGTATTATTCACACTGGCTTATGAAATTTGAACAGGAGTTCCCCATTTAAACCAACAGATGGCTTTAGTTGACAATAGCTGTCTAAACACGATACTGGTTAATGACACTATTCTGTAGTACTTTAGCTCACAAAGAACTTTCATTACCACAAACCTGTAGTGTAATTTCTACCCTTCCCGAAGCAATCATGTAAGGAAAATTAGGACTTGAATCCGTGTCTTCTGAATCCAGGTTCAATGCCCTTTACATTATACCATACTGGTTATTATTGAATCTGCTAATAACCTGGGCCCTATTAAACTGACATGAACCCAAGCCAACATTTAGCTTATGTCTCATGGCTCAAAGGGAAAGGGAATATATGATGAGAATATGGTTCAAGCCTTAAAATGGGGTTTGAGGCCTAAGTTATTTGGTTCAGACCAATTAGATAGGATCCTCACTATACCTCACCATACTTCCCCTTGTATGAGCAGAGCCTGGGGTAATTCAGGCAAGAACTTTCCCTGAGGTCTGGCTAACACCTCCTCTGCTTTCCCAGAACATCCTAGCTTATTTGGGAGTGAAGCCCAAAAGTTAAGAATGGCTTGTTGCTATTGGTAGAAGACACAAATTTAGTTTCTAAATTGAACTTTTAGATTGTGTTTGTACTTCAAAACCAGATTAAGGAGATGAACACACCTAGTAGGGCTAGATTTAATCTAACAATGTTGTTAAAAAAAAAAAGACTGAGTTTGAACTCACACTTAGCAATTGGTACTTTTCAACCTAAGTCGTTGGATTGAACATTGCAATAAAGGCAAAAAATTGAAAAGAGCAGTGAATCTGGTCCTAACTCTACTGCTAGCTATTTGGTTTTGAACAAGTCACTTTCTTTCTCTTGACCTCAGTTTCCCCATCTGTAAAATGAAGGGGGTGGATTAGTGGATTAGAAGGGGGTCCTTTAGTTTCGTTCTAGGTCTGAGATACTATGTTTTAATACTCTATGTTCTGAGGTCCCTTCTTGCATGAACATTTTGTGTTCTAAGGTCCCTTCCAACTCTACCACTTCCATATAATTATAATTCATCTGTACTTTCCTTTTAAAAAAGAAGTACAAAAAGCCAGTTTGTGTGTGTAGATACAGACCTGGGTTGAAATGTGAACGGGGGAGTCAAGAGGAGACTTGGCAGTGCAGAGAGCTGGGGCTGCGGTGCTCACAGCTGACTTTTATGAGGCTTTGCTGGCCAAGTGGCCGGTGTCCACCATCCAATTAAACATCTCCAGCTGAGGAGGGGGAAGCAGCTAGAACTCAGATGTTTTCAGCCTAAGGATGCCTTTTCTGCAACCCAGAAGACCTATAGCTTACCTCCCCAGCTCAGCAAAAAGGAAAAGAGCCAAGAGTCAGGGTTTGAGAAGCTTACATTCCCACAGCTTATACTTTTGTAGGGAGCACTAAGTTGAGCGGAGTGTCTAAAAGGGCACTGAACTCCTGACTCTTCACATCTTCTTCAGGAAGGAGATACTATACCTTTAATACCTGGGATATTTAGGTTGAGATTTTGAACTGGGAAACAAAACAGCATCAAAAACCAAATATGCAGACTTTTGTTCAGTTTGGAAATGTTTCTCCTTGTGGATGCTTTTATCCCATTTTCTCTATTTCTAGAGAGTGTAACTCTTATTCTAACCAGACTGGGGATTCTATGGGGGGGGGCGGAATCAGGACAGGTATGTTATTAAAAAACAAAACAAAACAAAATAAAACAAAACCACACACTGAAAAAAAAAACCCAAACAAGCCCAAACTAACCCCTTTCTACAACACACCGCCCAAATCCAAGCCCCAGAATCAGCTGGAGGGTTCTGTGGGACAGGCTGGAGTTTTTCCTCGTCAATTTCTGTGGTTGGTTTTGTTTCTAGGACCAGGCCCAAGTCCAGGAAGCAAGGTGTGAGTCCTGCTGACATGTACAGGTGGAAGCTCTCTTCCCACGAGCCTTGTAGCTCCACCTGCACAACAGGTAGTTGTCATGCATGAGTTTTGATTTGCAGCCACCAATGAGCCCACATCCCAATGCATGAGTCATCATCATTGCCTCACTGTCACCCTCACCCTCACGTCTCCATTATCATCCTCATCAACAGTCAAATACTCCTAGTGCCACAGAATGTCAGATTGGAAAGGGGTCTGAGAGTGGGTAAAATATCCTAGCTGGAAGAGGCACTGGAATATAAAATGTTAGAATAGAATGGGATCTTGAAGAAGTGAGGATAGAGAATAATAATGATCAGAGAGGGAAAGAGACCTTTGAACATAAGATGTTAGATGTAGCACGTAGAACCCTGGAGTTGGAAGGGACCACATTATTGAAAACTAACCTGTTCATCAGATCCTATCCATTAGAGGTATCAAACCCCTGGCCCCTAGGCCACAAACTGGGCAAAACCAGAGTAAACATGGAATTGGGAAATGTTTAACAAAATAAACAAAAATACAATACGACATTCATTTTTACTTGAGTTTGACACCACTGTGTACGCTCACAAACTAGTTGTGATTTATCTATGCTAATGAAGAATTGAAAAGAACAATTCAAAGTCACATAGATCTGATTTTGCCACACATTTCCTCACCCTTAACAGTTTTTCATTCCTAATTGTACTTTGATTGGGCAAATGTGGTATTTAAGTGGATTTGTTTTCCAGACTGAACATAAGCTGATGTGAGGAAAGGGTTGGAGGGCAGGGGAGGTGTCTCAGAAACTCCTGGAGGTGGATGATGAGAAAAAAGACTACCCTGCGATTAAATACTTGTCTTAGGAAAAGAACATG
The DNA here is from genome assembly GCF_900497805.2 of Vombatus ursinus. Lineage (NCBI taxonomy): Eukaryota > Metazoa > Chordata > Mammalia > Diprotodontia > Vombatidae > Vombatus > Vombatus ursinus. Next base: position 5,560,925 of record NW_020954571.1, on the reverse strand, counting down.
TGAGTAATTGAGAGTTCATAGTATAGATAGATGTGAAAGAAACATACTTAAAAACAGTAAGATATTGAGAAAAGTATTTGGGCCAGCTAAGTGGTGAAGTGGATAGCATACCAGCCCTGGAGTCAGGAGGACCTGAGTTCAAATCTGGTCTCAGACCAGACACTTGACACTTACTAGCTGTGTGACCCTGGGCAAGTCACTTAATCCCATTGCCTAGCAAAAACAAACCAGAAAATATTTGCTAAAAAAAATTTTTTTTAGGGGAGAGGTGGATTGGAGAGCTAGACAGTCTTTTGCATATTTGGAGATTTTTGGGGTTTGTGGGGAAGAGAAACTTCAGTTAGAGATGAGAGAGCTGAGGTGAGTTCTAGTTTTTGTTAAGACTAAATCTAAAGCTTAACAGTGGCCTAGTATCATCATGAGGGTACTTTCTTTGAGTCGTTTTTCCAATAGTGGATATGAGTTAAAATAAACCAAGTAGACTCTGGATCCCAGTCCCCATTGGAAGCAGGGACAGATGTTTGCAGAATGCATGCCTGGTGTTGTGCCATCTATGGCCACAAAAAGGAGGAAGCGAGCTGACCCACGGTCAGCCCGCAAACTTTACCTTATTAGCGTGTGTGTTGATTACTGAGCAAGCTAGCCACAACCAAAGCTAGTCAACACCAAAGGAAGACTATCATGATATGACTATCAGTGCTAGCTTAAGTCCCTTAAAAATGAAACAATGTCTCTGATCTTGGCTCTACACCAAATGTCTGATAGATTTGACTTGATCTTTCTATACTAAGTAAAAATTAACTCTCGTTGACCATGTAGACAGAATTATGTAGCTAGCTTAGAAAGCCAAATTTACTATGTGACCTTGGTTGGGGAAGTTGCTTCCCCTCCATGGGTCTCAGTTTCCTTTTCATTAAAATGAGCTAGTTGGACTAAACTCCAAGGTCCCTTCCAGCTCTAAGGTTCCAGGACTCTATCTGGCAATAAAGATAGAAGTACTTTCTGAGACCAAATTTAAAGGAGGTTGGCTTTGTGATGGAAAGATGGAAAGTGGAAAGAATTCCTTTGCTTAGAGTCAGAAGACTGCAGAGTTCCAGCTCTGTCATCAATTTGAAGAGGGATACTATGCAAGTTACTTCATATATCTGGGCTTTGACCATACTCGTCTGTAACATGGAAAGAGTACCAGCTAATTATCTCCCCAAAAGTAGATGTAAGGGTGAGGTGAAACAGTAGATGGGAGAGGGCTCTGGGGAAAGTCTAAAGCATACTTCATCTCACACAGACTAGGGCCTATCCATCAGAACTGTAATATTTGGGGACTGGGGTCAATTCATTACAGCACCCTAGACAAGCAGATGGCTCTCTGCTTCCGTGGGCTCCTGGTTGTGCCAAGAGAGCCAGGATACACAAATCAGCAGGAAACAGAAGCATTAAGTGACGGAGGCTTAGCAATCTTGGCATCCTACTCATTTTAGGAAGGAAAGCTATTGCTTCAGGAGAGTATATTAATAGACTCATGTGTGTGGTAAGGATAATATATCCCTGTGCCTAGAGCAATCCACAAAGACCTATAGCCCTATCAGCCTTAACCTTCCTACCTTACAGCTCCCTCAGATCTTGTGTCCTAGAATGTTTAAAGTGTTATAACTATTTTAAGCCTCATCTCTCCCCCTTCCTCTAATCTTTAGGCTGCATCCATATATGACAAGGATCTAATTATTTGAATAGATGATAGATGCTTCAAAGTGTATTTTTAGTCCTGAATGATCTGATTGGGTTGACAATGAGTCAGCAACGATGTTGAGATCTCCATCTATTGGAGAATGTTGTCGTAAGGAAGAACAAGAAGGTTTATTTGTGGTACAGTGGAAAGGCTCCGGAGTCAGGAGACATGGGTTCAAATTCTACCTCTGATAATTACTGCTTCGGTGACCTTAGACAAGTCACTTGTACTTTTCTGATCTTCAGTGTCTTTATCTGTAAAACAAAGAGATTGAACTAGAAAGTCCCTGAGTTCCCTTTCAGTTCTGTCTCTGTGAGACAAAGGAAATAATCTGGCTCTTCATTGCTTATGAATTAGCCCCCAGAAATGTCCTCATGGATGGCACCATTAGAACGTTTGAGAGGGATTCTCATAGCTGATGAAGGTCTAGTGGACTTTCAGAATCTGTACTGACTTAGAAGTCAGCGCTGTAGTCCTTGAGGGCTGTGGGATTGAAAAGAATAATCCAAAGTCACATAGTTCTGATTTTGATAAACAATCAGAATGTTTAGGAAAAACTCCCCTCTCCAAGGCTGAAGATTATGCAGCCTAATTTTGGCAGGAAAGAAAATAATATCTGTTGTCTGGCTATGCTTTCTTTTTTTGGGGGGGTGGAGGCCAGACTGGGGGGGAACAAAGTCCACGTCTTCTCTCTTGAGGAAGTTTGGTGTGTCTGGCTTGAGGTTTTAGGAGATGGCAGCAGAGGGTGGTGGTGTGAGGGTACGATTGTTTTCTTTTCCCAATGTATGTTGCAGTAGAGTATATTTGGATTGGTGGTAGTCTGCATTGTTGGGGAGAATACTCACATCGATAAGATCACAGATGCAGTGGGATATCAGAGGATGTTGTGATTAGGGAGAGCCAAGTTGAGTGCCTTTGATTGGTGGGGAAATTGGCGTCCTCACAAGAACCATGTTCAGTCATTGAATCTTAGCTTCAATACCATTTAACCTTAGAGATCATCTATACCATCCCCTCCATTTTACAGATGAGAGATCTGAGATGCAGGTGAAAGAGCTTGTACAAAGTCCGGTTGGAGCCAATAAGAGCTGGTCGTCTAAGCCAGGCCCTTGGACTCCAGGTCCCAGGGTTCTTTCTACTTCATAACAAGGTCATGGCCGTTTCTAGTCCCTGTGCTCATAACTCCTTCAGCCTCTTTAATTCCTAGCCATCGTTTAAAGCCCAATTCACAGTCAGTTTTCTCCAAGGAGATCTCCATGAGGTCTCCAGCTAGTAATGGCTTTTTCCTCATGTTGAAATTAGTTTGCATCTTTTGTATGCACTTATGGTGTAGTTATAGCACATCATAATTATTTGTGTTGTATCCCCTTACCAACACCTCATTCCCCTTCTCCACTCCCTTGCTGGGCCTCATTTGTAACATGGGAGAATTGAACTAGATGGTTTTGAAAGTCCCATCCAGCTCTGATATTCTATAGTCTATGTTTTTACATTCCATGTTTAAGGTCCTTTCCAGGGCTAACATTCTATATTCTAAGGTCCCTGCCAGGTTGACATTCTATGTCTTGTGTTTTTATATTCCATTTTCAAAGTCCCTTCCAGCTTTGACAATTCCATACTCAATGTCCCATTGAGCCCTAACAGTCTGTGTTTGGTGTCCCTTCCAGCTCTGACATTCCATGTTCTAAGGTTCCATTCAGCTCTGACATTCTATATTCTGTAGTCTCTCCCAGTCCCAATGTTCCATGCTCAAGGTCCCTTCTAGCATTGATATTCTATATTCTAATATTCCATGTTTAAGGTCTCTTCCAGCTCTGACATTCCAGGTTCTAAGGTCCCTTTCAGCCCTAAGAGCCTATACTCTATAGTCCCTCCTACCTCTAACTTTCCATGTTCTAGTGCTGATATTCTACATTCTAACATTTCATGTTCCTCCAACTCTGACATTCTATGTTCTGAGAAGGTAGCCTTGAAAAACCAATCCTTCACCTGTTTTCCCCTATACCCCCAAGCAGAAAACATCACCCCTTTCTCCTCAATATTCATACTAACCTGACTATATAACTCTCTCTCTTTTAGGGGTCAATTCATTTCAGTCTAATTCCCCGCTTTAAGCCCAGCAAAGTGCTAGGTGGTGTTGGGAGACAGGGACAAGAGAAGTAAATGAGATCCCTGATTTCTAGGATTGGACAGGCTAATTGGGAAGCTGAGGCTGGCAGCCAGGCCAGGGATGTGTTATAGGTAACCCAAGAAGGGATTAAAGTCCTTTCACAGCATCCCAGGTCAGAGCGTTAGAACTGAAAGGGAACTGAGAGATCATCGCGGCTTGACCCTCTTGTTTTTGCAAAAGAGAGAAACTGAAGCCCAGAGAGAGAGAGAAAGAGAAAGGCGCCAGGGTCTTTGACAGTGAGTCAGTGACTGACAGGGCCAGAACTCAAAGCCAGGTTTCTGGACAAAAAAAATGTTCTTTCCAATAGACCAAGTCCTGCCCTACTTATCTCTTACCTTTCATCCAGTGTTAATTCTACCTCCTCCAATTGCTGGTATTCAGAGAAGTCAGTGTCATTTTCAAAATCACTTTTACCATTTAGGATTTCTCATTGGGGTTTAAAAATTCAATGTTCTCCCTAAGACTAATAAATATTTATTAAATAAATATTTATTAATAAAAATCATTAAATACATAATAAATATTATAGCTAGGGAAGATTTTCCCATCCAAAGAGACCCAGGAAACATTAGTCTGGCCTGGTAGCTAGAAATTCAACCATTTCATGTTTAGATCTGAATGAATTTTATTATGTTCACAGCAATTGTCCTAACTTTAAGGCAGGACAACTCTGGGCGCCTAGCCTGGGGGTTGGGGGTGGGGAATAGGCGAAGGAGTCTCCCTCCAAATACACCTTTTCAACTCCACCTCCCTGAGGAACATTCATCCATCCTTCCCCTCCCACCCCCGACCCATTCTAGTCTCCTTATTCAAGTCTCTGCTGTCCTTCCTCAGAAGAAATGTGGGAAGAGGGCATGACAATGGCCCACTTTTCATTTGGTCCCATGCTTGACTGGCAGTCTAGACTCTGTCCAGGGCCTTACTCTTCCTCATAGGGCTCTGAGAGGAACATCAAGGGATAGGGGTGAAGGTGAAGTTCAATGGCATTTTGTACCTCCAGTCTCTCAGGAATGCAACTTTGGCTGGTGGGAGTTGAGTGAAATCTGAATCTTGTGCTTTTTTGACCCATAAAAGTCTCTGAGTATTAGCATCTTCAATATGCAGACAGGAAAATTGAGGCACATTGTTCATAACTGTTGAGAAGCTGCATGGACTAGGGGAAAGAGCTCTGGATTAGGAATTAGGAGGTAGGACCTGAGTTCTAATTCTGACTATCATTAACTTGCTTTGCGACCTTGTGCATTCAATTACTCCCCTTCTCTGATCCTCACTTTTCTCATCTGCAAATTGGGGGAGTTGCAGTAGGAGGTCTCTAAGGTTCCTTGTAGCTCTGACATTCTCTGGTTCAGATGAATCCTAGTTCATAGAGTGGAAAAAAGACCCCAATAGACTCCTACTCTGGCCCTTGTACCCTGTCTAGAGTCAACTAGCTCATTAATCATCCTGGTCTCTGACTCTGCCCATCACCCTGAGCAGCTTCCCTTTGGCCTCAGGGCAGAAATTCTTCTAGGAGACAGGCAAAGGAGAGCAGATACTGTGCTTACACCTCCTCTGGAAAGTAGTTCCCAACACGTTTTCCATGGAGGGTGAGGGAAGGTGATCCCTCAGGGGACAAGAGAACACGTGCCCAAGGACCTGGGAGATGGGGTAGCTTGTCTTGTTTGTCTCTTCCCAGGGAGAGGAGGTTGGCCTGAGGCCCTGGAATCCATGACCTGGCCTTCCCTTAAGGATAGTTTCTGTCTGCTCTCAGGGAGGGTATTCCCACCTTGCACTGGGGTATTAGGCCATTGTCCCATGGCAAGAAGCTCTTGGAACCCACCAAGACAGAGATGGTGGAGGGTTCTGTTATGTACTACCAATTCCTGCAACTCTCTGAAAGAGCTGACCTTTCTCTGTCTCAGATGGACCTGGAGGGAAATGGAGAGGATAGAGGCAACCTCCATAGCCCTCATGCTCCCTCCTCTGGAGGATCTTTAAATCTCAGTCTTTGATCTTTTTTGACTTGGTGGTAGAAGTCCAGTTTTGCCTGGGAGGAGAGTTGCTGGGCTTGAGTTTACAGTAAACTGTAGCGTACCGATGGAGAGGGTGCTGGAAAAGGGAACTGGTGAGTAGGAAGCAGCCTTCTGTGGTAGAAAGAATTTGGAGTTAGATGACCTGGACTCAAATTCTGGCTTTGCTACTTACTATGTATGTGAGTTTGGACAAGCTATTTGACCTTTCTGGGCCTTACTTTCCTCATCTTATAAAGTGAGGGAGTTGGGTTAGATGATCCCTAAGGCCCTTTCCAGGTCCAAATCTAGTCTCTGAGTTTCCCAATCTATTTGTGCGATAGACTCAGCAAACTGGTTGGTCAACATTGCTTAATGCAACAACCCAGGAAAATGGCTCTAGATGCCACCTGGATTTTGAGCCACTGGCTTGGCAGATTTGTGACGAGCAGCACCTCCAGGATCCTGTTTGCTTGAACCACGTTCCGACCCACTGAGCATGTCAGGAAGAAACAGGTTTTTCAAAGTCCCAATGCACTTGTTTTCCTCTGCCTTGAAACCAGGGGTCATGTCAACGTATGCCATGTGTGTCCGTTATGATGGGATTGAGGTCGATGACAGTTACTGCGATGCCCTGACCCGCCCGGAGCCTGTCCACGAGTTCTGTGCTGGGAGGGAATGCCAGCCAAGGTAATGTCTCCAGCACTTCTCTCCACGATCTCCTCTGTGGCCAGAGCTCACGGGCTTCAGGATTAAAATCTTCTCTTGAGGGAGATGCAGTCAGACGAACCTGTGTGGGCTCTCGCTTACAGGAGATGTGAGGGATTCCTGGGGAGGACAGAGTGGGGCCACTGCCTCCATGCTGTTGTAGGGAATGAGGTGAGCGAGCAAAGGCCACTTAAATTCTATTTCCTGAACAGAACTGCTGACATTGCTTTCTTGGGAATTGGAGGATGTAGGTAGTAGTGGTGGTGGTGGTTTGTGTGTGTGTGTGTGTGTGTGTGTGTGTGTGTGTGTGTGTGTGTGTAGTGTTTTCTAATTCCACTTTACATGTGAATTCCAGGGATTTGAGATCAATCTATAGTATGGGCTCTTTTCTCCATTTCACTTGCTTTGAATTTTTTTTTTAATAAGCTATTGGAAATTATCCCTGTGCATCTAAGCCAGCTCTACTTGTCCTACATTGCTTACAGTTCTGACCCTACGAAAGATTCCCAGCCAGTTAGCTCTCTTTGTTCCAGTGATGATGAGGTGAGGCTCTTTGTCCCAACATAGCCAAGCTTGTTGTATTAGGATTTTGGTATTTTTTGTGTGTGCATGCATGCGTGCGCATGTGTGTGTAAATCAAGCATTACTGACTGTACAGCCAAATTCACCTCCTTCCCATTCTTTTCCCCCAACTCTTCCAGGCCTCCTCTTTGCCCAAAGTAGAACCCTCTCTCCTCCCCAAAGCAGGCTGAACCTCAATTAACCTCTTCTCCCCAAAGACTAATCAGAGAAGAATGTGCCTATAAATGTCTAAGAAATGCCAGAGGGGAGTAGGCCACCCTCATTTGTCAAAGGGGAAAGGGTAAGATGGGCAGAGAGCTCCCGGTGGAGCATCAGGCATTTCCAAGCCCCTTTGTAGGCTCTTAACAGCCTCTTGTTTCTGCTGGGACATGTGGTCAGGACCGAAGCACAGGCAGTTGAGACAGAGGGGCTGGCGGGGAGGTCACAGAGGACAGGGCATCCCCATTTCTGAGTGTAGAGCAAGGACTTTCCCAAAGTGGGGTCAATAGGGTTGCTTGGCAGGGGAAAGTGCCTGCCCTCTCTGCGCTCTCAGGGACTGGAACAGCGGTTGACTAGGCTGGATGCCCTGTCCTGAGGCCTAGCTAGCCTTAGAACTCCATTATTCCAAAGAATATTTGCTCCCTTGCCCCAGTAGCAGAAATTCTAGCCATTTAACTTTGACGCTTTGTAGGTTCATAGCTCTAGAGGTCAAAAGGACCTGAAAGGTCATCTTAGTCTAGCCTCTCATTTTACAGATGAGAAATCTGAGGCCCAGAGAGGTCATAAAAGTGACCATCAGAATTTAAACCCAGGTCCTCTGAGGCCAGAAGAAGGATTTATTAAGTTCCTACTATGTGCCAGGCACTGTGCTAAGTCTTATTGGGTCAAATGGTCTCATTTGATCTTCACAAGAACTCTGGGAGGTAGGTGCTATGTGTGATCCCCATTTCACAGTTGAGGAAACTGAAGCAGGCAGAGGTTAAGTGACTTGCCCAGGGTCACACAGTTAGCAAGTGTCTGAGGCTTCAAACTCTGGTCTTCTTGACTCCAGATTCAACATTCTATCCACTGTACCACCATACCATCGGGGGCATATGGGGTGTTCAAGCAAGACTAGCACCTCTAGTGTGAGGGCTCGCTGAGCACTTTTCAGGGCTGCTTATTCACCTTTGGTGTCCACCTGTCATCCAGCTCTCTCCTGTGACTCTAAGAAGCTGTAGCTTGTGCAGTAGTCACACCATGGTAAACCATCTTGGCAGACAAACTAAATGAGGTTAAGGGTAACTGATGGGTCTCAAACCATTGAGTTAGGGGGTTGGCTACCCCAAGCATGTGAAAGCTTCCCTCGTGGAATGGGCAGATGAGAACAATTTGTTCCAACAGCCGTGAAGGGGGCTGAAGCAGGTGCTGTGGAGGCTTAGAGCTTGGTCAGACATCCACGACTCCAAGGTCATCCACTGTATCCCAGACCATCATCAGTTGTCTTTATGTTTGTCCTACCACTGGACTTTGATGATTCTGGAAGAGAGTGAGGCTGATGACTTTGTGCAACTCTGCCTCACTTAAATCCAAGTCACGCAACAAGTCAAGACAGCACTCTGTGATGTCATTAATCTTCTTTGAAAATGGACAAAGAACAATCACCACCACCTGGGAATCTGGGAGCAGTACTAGAACAGGCCAACTGCTTCTCAGGCTCACCTTATTTAATCCTGCATCTAAAGATCCTTCAAAGAATCACAGATTCTCCAAGTTGGCACCTCAGAGGTTATCTCTACTTGAACATAAATCTCTGACAAAATAGCAAAGAGGAATCTAGTGTGACCTTGGTCTACTATCCTATTCCACTTTTTGGAGAACATTGCTTATCAGGAATATGGTCCTTTGATCAAGTCTAATTTTGCTACTTCCTCCCACTTCTCTGAATCTGCCCTCTTTGGCCAAGCAGAACCAGTGTAATCCTTGCTCATTCCTTTCTTTCTGCTGTGCAGGTGGGAGACCAGTAGCTGGAGTGAGTGTTCTCGAACCTGTGGGGAAGGTTATCAGTTCCGCATTGTTCGTTGCTGGAAGATGATTTCACCTGGCTTTGACAGCTCTGTGTACAGTGACTTGTGTGAGTCAGCAGAGATCACCCGGCCCGATGAGCGCAAGACGTGTACGAACCCAGCGTGTGGGCCCCAGTGGGAGATGTCAGAATGGTCAGAGGTAAGGACAAAGTACGTGTGTGTGTGTGGGGGGGGGTGGGTGGGTGTGTGTGTGTGAGAGAGAGAGAGAGAAAGAGAGAGATTGTGTGTGCCCTTGAATGCCACTGTAATTAGCATGTTTTTGGAATATGTGGACCTATAACCTTAGTAGGGCAGCTAGGTGGCACACTGGATAGAGCAGTGCACTGGGCTTGGCGAGTCTTCCTGAGTTCAAATCTTTCAGACACTAGCTGTGTGACCCTAGGCAAGTCACTGAACCCTGTTTGCCTCAGTTTCCTCATCTGTAAAATGAACTAGAGAATGAAATGGTAGACTACTCCAGTATCTTTGGCAAGAAAACCCCAAATAGGGTCACGAAGAATCAGACATGACTGAAAAACAACTAAACAACAAAATAACCACAAAATCGCAGAATGACACAGTTGGAAAAGACCTTAGAGGCCATCAAATCTCTGATAGCTTCTGTTGAATAAATCCATTGACAGGGTGCTCCCTAGCTTGCTTGACAACACATTCTATTTCGAACAGTTCTGGTTATTAGACAATTCTTCCTTTCCCCCCCTCCCCGCCCCAATTTTCCCTTCCTGAATGTTGTGTACTTAAGCCTGACAAAGGGACCAGCTCTGAGGGAGTCAGTTTTGCTGCAGAGCTCAGGATTTGAGTGCTGGGTAGGGATTCTTCAAGGAGCCAGTGTCCCAGGGGAGATTATTGTGTTCTGTTTGGGGGAAGGGATCTCTTATGGCCCGAACGTCCTGGTACTCTGCTTGGTAGCCCAGCCTCCCAGGAATAGATCCAGCCAGTTCTGTGGAGAGCTTCGCACCCTGAACACTGGGACCAGTGTTCCCATTATGGCTATCCAAATTCTTCTGTTTTCCTGAAGTTTGGCCACTTGGACTCTGGTTTGAGATGAATGGGCTCATGGCTTAGGAAATTGTTCAGCTGCTGTGGTTGCTCAGTCTCCTGGGAAGCCAGAAAGCCTAGTTTGGTCACTTGGTATGTACGATCCCACCCCTACTCTTGGCTGAAAGGGCACGGCCTCCTGAGGGAAGGCTTCGCGTGTGAAAGACGGCATGTTCAGCACAGCAGTCAATGGCCATTTTTCATGCAGACCCACTGGGAAGATGGGCGGAACTACCCACCCATTTGGGGTGCTCAGTCTCTCAATTGCTTAATAAACAATTACTGATCTGGGCCCTGTTCTCAGGACCAGAGAGATACAAATATGCCTAAGACATGGTTCTTGTCCTCGGGGAGCTTACAGTCCTGTAAAGCGGGTAAGGCGTAGATGCAAAAAACAACCATGAAAGATGGGAGGGACAAAAGTGCAAAAGTGAGGTGCACACAAAGGGGTGTGGAGATTCCCAGGAGCAGAGAGCACTCTCTGGAAAAATGGGTCCAAGGTTATTGTCTTAGACACAAGAAAAGATAGTAGGGTTATTGTTCAGTCATTAGTTGTGTCTGACTCTACGTCATCACATGAACTTTTGCCCATGGCAAAGATTCTGGAATGGTTCACCATTTCCTTCTCCATTGTGTCCTCATTTTACAGATGAGGAACTGAGGCAGATAGGGATTATGGGACTTGCCCAGGGTCACACAGCTAGCAAGTATCTGAGGTCACATTTGAACTCAGATCTTTTTGATTCCAGGCCAGGTGCTCTATCCACTGCACCAACAAGCTGCCCCAGGGTAGGGCTGGGACACAGCAAAATTGGAAAGTCAATGAAGTTAGCAGCCAGACTCCCTTTTGGCACTCTCATCTACCCAACCCTCTCCACTTTATCCCCTGGATAGAGACATCCAGAGTCTTTATATTTAAGGGTCTCTCATGACTGAGAGAAAAGTAAGGGATTTATTCTAAGGATATTAGGTTATTAGGCTACCTTGCTGCCTCCCAGGGGTATTTACATTTTTTAAAGCTCATGAAAAGGGAAATACTTGACCCAAAGGAATGAATCACTAATGGCAGAATTCAGACATCAGAGATATTTGAACTGGGGTGGTGGGGTCCTTCCCAGTGTTCCTCAAATTATATCTATGAATGAGGCCCGTTCTGTTTCCAGGTCTTCTGGAAATGCTTTTGGTTTGGGAAAAAGTTGCTGGATGCTGACTTAGTGACCCCTCTGTTCTTTGCCTGTCCCCTGGTCTTCAGTGTGCGGCCAGGTGTGGGGAGAGGAGTGTGGTGACCCGGGACATCCGATGCTCTGAGGATGAGAAGCTTTGTGATGCCAACACCAGGCCTGTGGCAGAGAAGAACTGCACAGGCCCTCCCTGTGACCGACAATGGACCGTCTCAGACTGGGGACCGGTGAGTGGCTCCCCTTCTCCTAAGGCACCACATACAAGGAACAGACCAGAGGATAGGTATCTCTCTGGGCTAGGCACAGGGAGTGAGAGGGGAGGAAAGGTGAGTTTGGAAAAGAACCCTATGGTGATTGGTGACTCCTGGGCCTTTGTGCCATCTTTTTGGATTCTGGCATTCTCTAAAAATAATCTGTCACCATGGTAACTCCCTTCACCTGAGGCCTGAAGCACCTTGTTCTTTGGGAGGGAACCAAGGACAATGATGGCTAAGCAGTCACCCACTTGGGCTTCAAATTCCCTTCCTTCCCCAGGTTTTTATGATTTGAAACCTTCTAATGCAGGGTGTTTTCTCTCTCCATATCTCTTCTTTTCTTCTCCCCTTCCTTTTATACCACTACCTCATTCCTCTTTCCCTCTCCATTCTTCCCCTTATCTCTCTACCTCCCTCCCCTTTCCACACTTCCTTTCTGACATCTTTTCTTCCCCTATTTATCTCTTTCTGTCTCTTGTCTCCTGATTGTCTTGCTGCCTTGTTTTTTTCCTGCCCTCTTCAAATTTCCTCCTCTTTCTCTCTCCTCTCTCTCTCTCTTTCCCTCTTTCTCTTCTCTTCTCTCTCTCTTCTCTTCTCTCTGTCTTTCCTCTTCTCTTCTCTTCTTTCTCTCTCTCTCCTCTTCTCTCTCTGTCTCTGCTTTTCTTCCCTCTCCCATTTCCTCTTTCTCTCCCCCTCCCCCTCCCCTTGCAGTGCAGTGGAAGCTGTGGCCAGGGAAGGATGATCCGACATGTCTACTGCAAGACCAGTGATGGGCGGGTCGTGCCGGAGTCCCAGTGTAACATGGAAGCCAAACCCTTGGCCATCCACCCTTGTGGGGACAAGAACTGCCCTGCTCATTGGTTGGCTCAGGACTGGGAGCGGGTGAGTGACCTTGCTACCATGGGAAGCCAGCTGGAACGTGACCCCAAAGCTCCTTCCTCATCTTCACCAGGGCTGACCTTCTGTCTGTTTGCCTCTCCTTCCCAGTGCAATACCACTTGTGGGCGTGGGGTGAAGAAGAGGATTGTGCTGTGTCTGGAGTTGGCTAATGGAAAACTGAAGACGAGGGGCCCCTCTGACTGTGACATCACCAAAAAGCCCACAGAAGAGAGTACCTGCTTTGAGAGGCCATGCTTCAAGTGGTACACCACACCGTGGTCTGAGGTGAGAGTCTAGGGTCTCCTGCCGGTCATGTGAAGGGCTCTACCGGGGCCTGCTCAAGAAACAGGTCAAGGGCAGGTGTTGCGGCATCTTCAGGCTCTCCCACTGATGTCCATGATCAAGGGTCTCTCTGCCAAGGAATTGGAAGACACAGAGATGGTCCCCGGGATCAAATTACTCTTAACTACATCTCTGAGTAAACATAAGTTGGGATTTGAACCCACATCTCTTGACGCCAATTCTGATGACCTTTCCTCTACTCTGTATAGGATCCAATAGGACCCTTTCCCCTTCTTTCCTCTGGATTGGCCTGGGAGAACACCAATGTTTTCTTTGCTGTTCCTGTCCCCCACCATCTCCTCCCAGTGCCATCTCTCTCTGGTTCAGAGCTTGGGGTTAAAGAGGAGGGAGGAGGGAGAGATACAACTAAAGCTGTCCCAAGGCCATTCTCAGGGCTTGGGAACAAACCCATTTCTACCCTATGGACTTAATCAGGTGAAATGAAGTCAGTGGGATGACTGTGGAGGACAGCCTGAGGGAGAGAAGGTGGAGCAGCACCTACTTCTCTGCCTCGGAGATGATGGGGGACTTTGGACAATTTTGGCCTTTAGAACTAGTAGCTACCTCCCTGAACCATGGTCCAGTGGACTGGTGTAGGCCTTCTGCACTCCCAAAGCACAACACCTCAATTTCCTGTAGCCCAGAGACACAGCTGGGCCACTAGGGGCAATTGAGAACAAGGAGCTAAATGGAGTAAGATGTCTTACATTTGGCCTAAGAAGGCCAGGCTGCCCCCTGAGACTCCTTCAGAGTGATCACCAGAGGCTGATTATAGTGTCTTTGGCTAAGGATGCCAAGTTGGCTGTGTATGTCCTGCAAGGCTCTCCCAACCAAGCCCTAATCAGGACTTGCACCAGATAAACAGCTTGGAGGCCTCAGACTTGGCTGTGTAATGTGGGGTCGCCTGTACTGGGGCAGGAAAGAGCCCAGAAAGAGGGGGGGCTGTGTCTGCTGTCTGTGAGATCTTGGCAGGGAGTGAGGCAGGGTCAGCAGACGTCTTCACTGCTCTGTACCGTGAAGTGGGGTTTTCCAAGGGCAACATCTGCACAGGGAGCTCTGGGGAAGGATTGATTTAATTGGAAAACAAAACAAGACTTTTATTGGAATGGGAAAAAAATTCCAGCTCCCCCATCTCTACTCAAACACAATATGTAGTAATTTGTATTGTGCTTTAGAATTTGCATATCCTTTATTTCGTTAAATTCTCGCAAGAGCCCTGTGAAAAGGAGGAAAGAGATTAAGAAACCCATTCTAGTTATAGAAACTCTTTTTGTGGTGTCAGAGAAGTGGAAACTGAGGAGGGGCCCATCAATTGGAGAAGGCCTGAAAAAGTTAGGATATACAAATGTGATGGAATATTATTGTGCTGTAAGAAATGATGAAGGGGATAGTTCAGAAAAACCTGGGAAGACTTGTAGGAACTGATGCAGAGTAAAGTTAGCGGAACCAGAACAGGTTTTACAATCACAGCAATGTTGTAAAGACAAACAACTCTGAAAGAATCAAGGATTCTGATCTACACAGTGACCAATCACAGAACCAGAGAATTCATGATGAAACACGCTATCCACTTCCTAAGATGGGCTCAGGGTATACTTTTTTTTTTAAAACATGGCCAATGGGGGAATTTGTTTTATGCAACTATACATGTTTGTAATGTGTTTTGCATTACAGAGAATGTGGACCTGAAAACAAAATAAAATTGAATATTAAAGACTCATTGGATAAAGGAAATTGTCATCCTATGAGATTATGTCTTATCTAAAGTCATATGGCCAGTGTTTATCAAAGTACCCTGTCTCAGTTCCCATCTCAGAGGCTGGCTAGGTTGGAGCAGGCTAACCTGCACATGTGTCTTGCCTAGCAAACTGCTCTGTTTGGCTTGAGGTGGGAGGAGCTTTGCCTAACGAAAAGTCATCTCTGCTCTCTTTAGTGCACCAAAACCTGTGGAGTAGGTGTGAGAATGCGTGATGTGAAATGCTATCAAGGGACAGACATTGTTCGGGGCTGTGACCCACTGGTGAAACCTGTTGCCAAACAGACCTGTGACCTGCAGCCATGCCCTACAGAACCTCCAGGTGAGAAGGGCTGACATGTGGGAGGGGCAAGGCTGGAGACATGGTGGGGAGAGAGCCATTGTGGTCAGAGCCCTGGGACCCTCTGCCTCCTGGGGATTGGTCTGGCAGGCTCAGTGGGGAACATCAAAGACAATGGTCTGTCCAGTCTATTCTATTCTGCTAAATGACCCCTCCATTCTGTCCATTTTGTTTTTTTTCACTGTCTTACAGAGTTTCTCCCATTTAACCTAGCACTAACTTCTCTAATTGTCTAATTGTTCCAAGTCAGATTGAAAGTTCGTTGATGACAAGGCCTGTGTCTCATAATTGTTTTATATCCCCTGCAGTGTCTTCCATAGAATCCATAGTAGGGCCTTTGTAAATACTTGCTGATTAACTGTCAGTTAGAAATGATCCCAATGGCCCCAATCATACCACTCTATTTACCCCAGTGTGAAAGCAGATAGTGCATCCCCCCCCGCAAAAAAAAAGCTGTATCTGGTACCATTTCAAAGTTCTGCAATGTCTTTCTTTTGCACAAATCAAACCTCCCTATAGCAAGTAAGTAACTTGTGTTTCCTTTGAGTATGGTTGACACATGGGGAATGGAAAGGAGGGTACTTAAATAGGAATATCCCCATTTTACAGATGGGAAGATAAGGCTCAGAAGAAGCCTAAGTTCCTGTGACTGATCTGGCGTTAGAGCTCAGGTTTTGGTCCACACTATGGTTTGAGGACCCATTGCTCCAGGAATTTTAGACTAGTTAACTAAGGGGAAATCAAAGAAATGGGTGGCATATTCCCTACCTGTCTATGGCCTTCCCTCTAGGTATCAGTGACAGAGCTTCACACTAGCTTTGCAAACAGCAAGCTCACATGAAGATGGAGAGGGTTAGAGGGAGGTCAGCCAAATTCTAGGAAGGGGAGGCTAGGGGTAGGCATTGCCCTCTGATCCTGCTGGCTTTCATTCTGGCCTCACCATGCTTACCTGCTTTTATTTTTTCTCTCTAGATGACAGCTGCCAGGATCAGCCAGGGACCAATTGTGCTCTGGCCATCAAGGTCAACCTTTGTAGCCACTGGTACTACAGCAAAGCCTGCTGTCGCTCTTGTAGACCCACCCACTCCTAGGCTCCTTGAAGGAGAGACATCCCCTTTCACCCTTGCCTGGACTGCCATACTAAGAGACTGAAGGCCGGGGTGGGGGTAGCCCCATGGAAGGGGATCTCCCCACCCCTTCTTCTAATTGAAGCTCTTCCCTGTAGCTGGGAGCACAAGCCTGTGAAAAATGAACATTGGTCCTCTGCTTATAGAGAAGGGACTTTGACCGCACTCCGCCGAACCTCTTCTCCCTCACCCGATCCACGGGAGAGAGATCCACTGGTCACTTGCATTGGGTTTCGAGGCTGGGAACCCTAATCCATGATTCCGCACTACTGTGTGTTGGTAGTGTCTGGATAGATGGAAGGATGTACATAGGATCTTGTATATTTGTTTCTGTTTTAGATTGAAATCTTTGTGGGGGTTTCTCCTCCAGCCCTTGGCCTTTGCTCTCCTGCCTTCATGCCGGCTTCTTGTTTGCTCTTACAAAAGTCCAGAGGGAGGGGGGAATCAGAGTAACATGTTTGGCAACCAAAGCGTATTGGAAAGTGGGATGGCCATCCTGTTGATTTTAGAAGTTGCCTTGGAACAAAACTCTTTTATCCCCTGATTCTTTCTGGGCCCTAGGGTGAGGGGTACTACAGAAGAGGAGAACAGAAGACTGTAAAAGTAGGTGTATACTTTTCAGAGAAATTTTATCTCATAACCAAATGTCAGTCTCATAGTCCTTATAAAAGATCATCAATGCTGACAGAAGTGTATATAATGAAATGTACCTGCACTTTATATCACAAAAAGATGCATTTGTTTCTTAATATATTTGTTTACAAACAGTGGATTTTATCCCTATACTCATTAATCAGTACTCATCTGTGTATGTTAATAAAGTTGTCGTATTTATGATTGGCATCTGGTTTCACTTGCTTGAGATGTTAGATATTGGATGCTTTGGGTGGGGTGAGGGAACCTGGGAGGAGAGAGGGAAAGACAGGTGACTCAGTGGTTAGCGTGCCAGGCCTGGCAAAACACTAACTAGTTAGTTGTGTGACCCTGGACAAGTCACTTAACTGCACTGTGCCTAAGTTTTCTCAACTGTAAAATGGGGATAATAATAGCACGTACCTCCCACGGTTGTTGTGAAGATTAAATGAGATGATAATTGTAAAGTACTTACTGTAGTACCTGGCACATGGTAAGTGCTATAGAAATGTTAGCTTTTTACTAAGAAGCACAGGAAGCTTTGAGGAAGAGCCCTGGACTTTTGCCCTCATTGGAGCAGCAGTAACATACAAACCTCCTGTTGAAAGGGTCAGAAGAGTCTGTCCCAGGCCTTGAGGACAACCAGGCCAAGGCAGTTTTGTAAATATACCCATGAGCTTGCTATGCACCAGTTAACTTTAAAAAAAAAAACACACACATTATGAAATGTCAGAGCTGGGAGGCACTTGAGAATAGAAAGTGTTAGAGCTTAGAACATGGAATGTCAGAACTAGGAGGGATCTTTGAACAGGTTCAGAACTGGGAAAAAACCTCAGAAAATGGATATCAGAGCTGGAAGGGACCTTAAGACGTACAGTGTTATGATAGACATCCTATGTCAGAGCTGGAAGACACTTTCCAGACTTTTTGTATGCCCCACCCTGCGTTGTACAGATGTGAAAGCTGGGGCTCAGGGACTGTTGTTGTTCAGTCATTTCTCAGTCATGTCTGACTCTCAGTGACCCAGTTTTGGGGTTTTCTTGGCAAAGCCAATGGAGTGATTTGCCATTTCCTTCTCCAGCTCATTTGACAGATGATGGAAACTGAGGCAACCAGGGTTAAGTGACTTGCCCAGAGTCACACAGCTAGTAAGTCTCTGAAGCATGATTTGAACTCATGGAAATGAGTCTTCATGATTCCAAGCCCACCATCAATCAACAAGCATTAGAGGCAGCTAGATGATACAGTGGATAGAATGCTAGGCCTGGAGTCAGGAAGACCTGAGTTCAAATCCAGATTCAGACACTTACTAACTGTGTGACCCTACCCAAGTCACTTAACCTCTATTTGCCTTAATGCACTGGAGAAGGAAATGGCAAAGAACTCTAGTATCTTTGCCAAGAAAACCCCATATAGGGTTGTGAAGAGGCAGACACAACTGAATGACAATGTGCAAGGTATGTGCTAGGATCCAATCCTATGCTTCATCCACAAAGGCATTCTGCCTCTCTGTTTGTTGTTAAAAGCAAGATCAGCATATAGAGGACTGAGCAGGGCAAACCTAAGCAGTCAGAAAGGCAGGGAGAGCCAGCTCTGAGTGGCTTATGATTGCTAAATTTTCAATGTGAGCATTTACACCTCAGAAATGGACACTACAAATAAGAGTTTGATTTATTTTGTTAATTGCCTAGACTTGTTAATAATGCAGATTAAATTTAAAATCCCTCCCCACCCACCCCAAGATCCCAGTTGGTGAAACATTTACCAGCACCCTCCTGGATTGCTCCATAAACATTGCTTGAGCTCAGCAGGAGTGTAATGGAAGGCTCAGGGAATGCAGTCATCTCTAGATTGGAGGCTAATAGTCATTCTGAGGACTGGCATTTATATAACACTTTAAGGTTTGCCAACAGCCACTTGGTGACACAGTGGATAGAGTGCCAGGCCTGGAATCAGGAAGACTCATTTTCACGAGTTCAAATCCAACCTCAGACGCTTCCTAGCTGTGTGACCCTGGGCAGGTCACTTAACCCTGTTTACCTCAGTTCCTTCATCTGTAAAATGAGCTGGACAAGGAAATGGCAAAGCACTGCAGTATCTTTGCCAAGAAAACCCCAAATGGGGTCACAAAGAGTGGAACACAACTGAACAACGTTCGCAAAGTGTTTACATCCGTTGTACTACCTGAGCTTCTCAACACCACTGGGCTGAAGGTGATCGGCAGCTTCTCTAGGTCGGTTACTGTCAGCTGTGCTCCGGGGGGCAAGGTAAGGGAATACAGCACTTAACTATGTGCCAGGCTAAGCACTCTTTACAAATATTATCTCCTATGAGTCTTACAACAACCCCAGGAAGTAGATGCTATTCTTATCCTCATTTTACAGCTGAGGGAAACCAAGGCAAAGAGGTTACATGAGTTCCCCGGCATCTGAACTCAAGTCTTCTGGATGCCAGGCTCATCACTCTATCTCGTATGCTATCAGCTGCCTGTGTTGGGAGGAGTGGAGGGGAGAGGGAAAGAGGGGGAGAGAGAGAGAGAGGGGGAGAGAGGGAGGGGGAGAGAGAGGGAAAGAGGGAGAGAAAATGAGAGAAGGAAGAGGAGAGGGGGCAGGATGGATGGATGGATAAGAAAGGGGAAGAGAGAGGGAACTGGGACAAAGATGAAACTCTTTTTCAAGCCTGACAAGTACACCTCAGAAAAAAACCCAGTGGCTTAGGCCCCCGTTCTCCCTCTCTTCCTAGAAGGCAGCAAAGCCTCCTAGCAGGTATGACAAAACTTCAGAGAAACCCAGCTTAGATGAGGATTCCTCAGTCCCTCCAGAGGGTAGTGGGGAGAACTCCCTGCCTACCCTATAACTGAATTCATAGGGAACTTAACCCTCTGTGGGGCTGATTGAGCTTCAGAGCTGTCAACCACGTGTCTGCAGCTTCTGGGGGTGGAGGGATGTAGTATGACTGGTCATTCAGCAAGTACGTCTGTCTTCCATGAGGCACGTCCTTTCCCAAACCAGGCGTTCCACTTACCTTTCCACACACTTTAGAGCTGGGCCCACCAAGCCCCAGCCCATCATGGTACAGCTGAGGAAAGAGGTCCAGAAAGAAAAGAGGGTTGCTCTGAGTCAAGCAGCACGTTGGTGGTGACATACACCTGGACGTAGCAATGTCTCTAGACTATCACTAACTTGCTATCTTTACCTATTGAGCACCGTGGCTCTTCGGTATCAATTTGCTTCATAGGATCACGGATTTAGAGTCGGGAAAGACCTCAGCCATCACCCACTCCAATCCCCTCGTTTTAGAGATGAGGCACTTGAGACCCATGGGGGTTAAGTGACTTGTCCAAAGTCATATAGGTAATAAATTGCAAGGGTGGGATTTGAACCCAAGTCCTTTGATTCCAGAATTGGTGCTATTTCCTATGAACTAGTTTGGTCACCAGGGTGGCTTTCTCCTTTTCCTTGAGTTCCTTAATGAGAAAGTCCCCTTAAGGTGGGAAGATGCTGACGTACTTTCAGTATTCAGAGTTTATGAGGACTGGGTGACAAAAAGAGGGCATTCACAGGGCCAATCATAGGATCACAGCTTTAGAGCCAGAAGAGACCTTAGAGGTGATCTAGTCTGAGCCCTCTTCATTTTACAGATGAAGAAACTGAGGCCCAAAGAGCTTAAATGATGTGTCCAAGATCACCCAACTAGTGTCAGAGGTCATATCCCTGAGTAGATGCCCACCTCCTTTTAGTCCCCCTGAAGCTTTTTTCTTCGACCCCTGCATTCATGTAGTCAGGACCAGCTTTCAGCAAATTGAAAAGTCAGACAAATCTGTCTTTGGGACTTTCCCCTCCCTCCTGTGTCTCACTCCATATTTGATTCTTATTTGTGTTTGGCTAATCACTATTACTAGGCTCACAGATAATTAATGTGCCAGCTAATAACAAAGAATGCCCTGCCCAGGAATGTTTGCGTTTAAAGGGGGATTCTTTAAGACTCAAAGGAACAAAGGCAACAGGGCCACCTTTATTCTGGTGCTGGACACTTGGTATCCTTTTGGATTATTCTGCAGGCACCATTCTACCTGTGATGTCTGCCCTGCTTCCACTCATGTCCTCTAAGTGCGGCTCCTTTCACTGCTCTAAGGCTCATTCTAGGTGGGGAACTCCATGGTGTTTTCAGGTGGGCTTTATGGCGGCCACTCCCCTGCCCAGAGTCAGATGACTGTAATAGTTGTGATTTTTAGCCTTTCATTTTCAAAACCATACTATACACCAATTATATGTCTGGGCTATGGCCCTGGACTCACTCACCAGATACTTTCTCCTAAAGTCAGACTTCTGCACAATGTCATTGGTGGCTGGTATGACCTCTCTTCCCTAAACCACTATAAAGAGTGGTCTGGAAGTGGGGATAGATTAAAGAGCCTCTTCTCCATAGTAATGTCAAAGATAAAGTTTATTTCCTTTTGTTTTTTTCAGCGGACCCAGGAGTCAGTCCCATTCAGCAGTCCACCTCTGTGAAGTTAAGCTGCCTGTCTCTTGTTTCATTTCAAAGCTATATATGTATATATGTTTTATAGTTATGTATAGATCGGAAAAGGAAACAGGAAAATAGAAAGACAACAGCCACAGGAAATTGCCCCCCCCAACCCCCTCCCCCCCAAAGTCAAATACAACAGAGCCAACTTCAGATAAGAACTGTACAAAGTAAGAGTTTGGTTTGAGCTCCTGTTATGACATCAGACCACTAAGAACACCATCCCCAGCAAAGACACTCACACCAAAGCTTTACTGATTACTTGCCCCCTTCAGGGATGGATTAACTGGGCAAATCGACTGTACTATAGACCAAGGCAGAAGGAGGAGAAGAAAGAAAATCAAGAATACCAAAAATGGTGAATCTTTCATGTCCTTCGAAACCTCTTCTGTGGAATTAAAAGCCTTCTGGGAAAGAGAGGGAAATATCTTGTCACGGTACACACAATATTTATAAACCAATCACAACTCTTAAAACTTGCCCTTTGCGAAGAGCATGTCTTCTAAGTATAAGTTTTAATCGAGAGTTCAGTGAGAAGTGCCTTCTCTGCTTGTGAGCAGACTGTCTTCCCCAAATCCTGGGCAGCATGGTCTTGAAGGGGAAAAGGAAATTGTCTCTCAACAGATTGGCTTGAGCCAGAGACAGAACTGGGGGCATCCAGAGAGAAGCTCGGGGGACATAGGTTTTCCAGGGAGTCTAGTCTCCTGTATCTTTTCTAAAATATAGTTTAACAAAATGCCACCAAAGAGTAAGTATTGCCTTTTACTAAACAGAAAATGATTGGAGACTTATACAAATGTCTGCTTTCATTGGAGGTTAAGTGACTGGCCCATCATTAGGATTAGGGGATTTCTCTAATCAGTATGTTAGATGTTATTAAAACTGATTTCTTTCTTCCCCTAGACATGGAGGATGTTGGTGTTGGTGTGTGTTGAGGTTAAAAATACTTGTGGAGGAAATTGTTGGAATTGGGGATCTGTTGAGAGACAATTTGGAATAGATCCTGTTGTTTATGCCTGCAGATCAGTGTTCAATGTGGAAGGTGGGTGGGAGGCAGGAGAATGGGCCAGAATGGTTTCTGGCATCTGGGACAATGACTTAAACTCCAAAGACTGTTCTAGCAGAGAGGCGGCTATGTCAACCAGCAAGAGCCCATCTCATTTTTCCCAAGGAGGCCTGGGTGTGTGTATTTGTGTGTGTGTGTGTGTGTGTGTGTGTGTGTGTGTGTGTGTGCGCGCATGCCTGACTCAGGAAGCCTTTGGGCAAATTTGGGTCATTTTTTTTTAAAGCACTATTTTATTTTTGTGTGTATCTCTGTACGTGGGAGCAGGACAAGAGTCATACTCATCATTATTATTGATTACAAATTAGGTGGTGTTTTAATATCCTTATCCTCATTCTCTCCTTCCTCCTGCATCCTGCTCCCTTTCCACCGATGCTGTCATACAAGGCCAGAAACTACTTTGGATCCAAAGAGAGCTAGGGTCCCAAGAAGATGGGAAAATAATGATAAGAGGAATACCTTCATGCCCATTGGGGGCTGGAGGAGGATATATTTCTAATTGCCAGTACCAAGTCCTTCAAACCTCAGGCAGCCATTTGATATATGAGACAAGCCACCCAGTGTGATGACATTCAGGACAGTTCTGGGAGCCAGAGACAGTCCGGTACCAAAATTTCTAATAAAATGGAGGTAATGGCTTAAATTACCTTAATTCTTGGGTTTCTCCCTCCCCCATCCCCACAGCTACTCTCACTCTATGACTGTCATCTCTTAGCTGGAATTTAATCACTTTTGTTTCTGAGGCTCATCCTGAAATGATGACCTTTCCTGTCTGACTGCCCCATATCACAGGGACCTTTCTCTCCTCTTATCTTCCTACGGTTTGTACTCCTCATTGGGTATGAAACTCCTGCATGCTTCTGTTAGTTATATTGTCATGTGCCCTGTGTCCCCAACTAGACTGTCAACTTTTGGAGGGCAGGGAATGCGTTTTCTATTTGTGTGTGTGTGTGTGTGTGCCCTTTACAGTGCCTAACGCAGAGCTGGACACACAGTAGCGGCTAAGGAAATAGTTTGCTGATTGACTGAATGACTTGTTCTGGTGCTGGATCAGTGAACTAACAAAATACATCCATCATCTCAGAAGCTCTCTCAGTCAGCCCCCCTAGTGGATTCCCCAGTGGCCAACCTGTTTTTCAATGTCCAGAGGATGGACTGAAGGCTCCCAAGTCAGAGAATGACGGAGCTGAAAGGAACCTTAAATACCATCTAGTCAAAGCCTCTGTTTTTGCAGGTGAAGAAACTGAGGCCACGACATGCCTGTGGTCACATAGTGAGTTGGTGGCAAAGCTGGGCCTAGAACCCAGATCTCAAATTCCCAGTCCAGTTCTCCTTTTGCAGGGCCAGAGCAGGGGGTTAGGACGGGGCTCAGACGTCAGTGCTGATGCTACGGCTTCGGGAGAAGGCTTCCCGCATGGCAGAGAGGCGGTTGGGGTTGAGAGCCTGGAGTCCGCCAAAGGTCACTGGCAGCTCTATGTCTTCCTGACTGATGTTCTTATAGTTGATGCGCTCCCCTCCATTTCGAACTTCCTCAGGATCCTGTAGGAAGAACGTCGGTGGTTCGTAGTGGGAGCAGCTGGGGCAGACGGAGTGGCACTGGGGGGATTTCTGGTTGAAAGATGAGGAGGAAGATGGATAGAGTGAGGGCCCATTAGTCAGTACGATGTTTCGGTTGGAGTGGAGGGGTGGGACGTGAGAGTGGACAGCAAAGTCAGGCTCTTCCTCATCCTCTTCTGACTCATCTTTCTTGCAACAGTAATACTGGATGCAGAAGGAGAAATAACACTTAGTGTTTTTAACAAAAGTATTTTCACATTCCTCATCATATCTGACTCTCACAACATCCCAGTGAGGTTGGCAGGTGTTATCATGCCCATTTTAAAGTCCAACATCTTCCCTCTTTTATCACTAACTTTACAGATGGGAAAACTCACGTGGTGAGACAATGGCCAAGCTGGGCATCAGGCTGGGACCGCCTGTCTTGTACAGTCTTTGAGGCCCGGCCTCCCCTTTCCCAGCTTCTTTTTTGGATTCCAATAGGGGTCCCTTCTGCAGAAGCTAGGAGTAAACTGAGCTGGGGAACATAGCTTCACCCAATCTAATCCAATTCAAGCCAATTCAGGAAGCATAGATTATTACTGTACCTGAAGCCTACAGTAACATAGGACTGCGATGATGCAGAGCAAAATAACTGTTGCTAATATTCCACCTGTGATGACCACGGTCCCGGCTGTCATTCGCCCGCTTCTCCATTAACTGCCTGAAAGACACAAGCAAGCTTTGAAATGCACAGAAAGAAGTTACTAAGCTGGGGAAGACTGGGTTAGGGGGAGCAGAGAACAGGCATATTAACCAGAGCCTCTCTAAGGGTCTATAAGTCAGAAGGAAAATGCCCAGAGCTCAGTCAGGACTTTGGGGGCCCTAAATAGTCAGGCACCCAAGAAGGCAGCCAGTGAGGGAGGAAAGGGGGTAACTTTAAAGGGGGCCATAGGATTTGGAGTTGAAAGAAGCTCACAGTTTCAATTCCCTTATTTTTCAGAAAAGGAAACTAAGGTGAAGTTCCATGCCAAAGGTCACACAGCTAGTAAACACATCATTTGAACCCAGGTTTTCTGATTCCAAATCTATCATTCTGACTACTACATTAGGCTGCTTTAAAAAGAAAAAAAGAGTTGAAGTTCACATAGATCCAGTCATCAAAAGGCAAAGTGGATCCTACCCCTTCTCCTTTGGCCATGCCTTCTCCCCTCAGGCTCTCCTTTGGAAGGAAGGAAATATACATTTATTAATCACCTACTATGTTCCAGGTGGCTCAGTGCCTTACAAATATTACCTCATTTGATCCTCACAACAACCCTGGAAAGTAGAGCCATAATCCCATTTTACAGTTGAGGAAACTGAGGAAGAAAGAGGTTAACTGATTTGCTCAGGGTCACACTGCAAGTAAATGTCTGAGGCTAGATTTGAACTCAGGGCTTCCATTATGCCACCTAGTTTCCTCTAGCTCTTAGGTAGTACTCTTCCTTCAAGCAGCCTGGACAAATTTTGAGGGCACTGGGGAAAAGGGTCAGGAGCCCACAGGGATTCAGTTCTTACATGTCTCTGACTGACTTGTGTCTTGGTAAATCTGGAGAAGGATGGTGTAAACCAATGGTTGACTGGGGGCCAAAGGCTTATTTTATTTAAAGCGTCTGTATGTTTGTTTTTTAAAGGGGAGTGTGATGGATGTTTGGATCCAGGAAAATCACTTGGTGCATTCATTTCCAAATCTGGGAAACTGGGATAATAAATCATCTGTGCCTTCCCACATCACAGGGAATGATGAGGACAAGCGAGGGAATTCATGTGAAAGAATATTTAGAACCTAGTCACTAAGGCAATCGACTATTATCTGTGGTTGAAAATGGGTAAAATTGGGGAATCTGGTTAATTTCACCTCTGATTCATATTGTTCTTTACCCTCTTAAAAGTACTTCCATACCCATTATCATATTCAATCTTCACTACAGCCTTTTGAGGGAGGGAGGGCAGGAATCATCAATCCCAATTTAAAGAGGCCCAGAGAAATTAGGCGATTTGCTCAAAGTCATTCAACTAGGAGATGACAGAATCAAGGCCAGAATCTGGGTGTCATGACAGAGCCATCTCTCTTGCTCTCCAAGGCTCCTATTTGTACCTTTTTGTTTGGACCTCTTCTTTTTCTCTATGACACTCTCCCCTCCTTCCCTTAACTGATAAACTCTTTGAAGGCTGGGACTGACATGGAAAGAGTACTGGATTTGAAAAGAGACCTGGATTCTAATCCTGGATCAGACGCCTACCAGTTGTGCAACCCCAGGTAAGTCACTTCTTCTTTGTGAACCTTGGTTTCTTGATCTGTAAAATGGTTATGATAATAATATGTATATGCTATTAACTTCAAGGGGTTGTAGGGAAAGCTCTTTTTGTAAACCTTAAAAAATTATATAGAAATATGAGGCTGGTAGCATTGATGTTTTTCATTTCTAGATTACCAGAGGACAGCACCAGGTTTAGCGCATTGTAGGTGCCTAATAAATACTGTTGAATTCTTTGCTGAATGTGAGTCCAGGCTTCAGGACTTTGCTAGCCAGTGGGTAGCAGGAAATGGCAGTCCCAGATAAAGAAGTCCCATATAGCCCCAAATACCTATAGGCAGCACTTTTTGTAGCAAAAAGAACTGGGAAAAAGTAGATTCCCCTTTGATTTAGGAAGGACTAAGGAAGTTGTGATATGTGAAAGTAATGGAAAATTACCATGCTATGAGAAATGGTGAGTGTGAAGAATTCAGGGAATCATGGCAAGATCTATAGAAATTGATGAGACTGAAGTAGCATAGTCAGGAAAAAAGCATTCATAATGACTACAGGGTACATGGAAAGCATGAGGACGCTGAAAGAAAGAGAAAAAGAAAGAAAGAGAAAAAACCTCAATGCTTGGGAATTATGATGACCAAGCTTGGCTCTGATGGAGAGATTTGTGAATGTATCTCCCTCCTTTCTTTGTCGAGGTAGGGGCCCATGGGTGTGGAACACTGTATCTATCTATCTATCTATCTATCTATCTATCTATCTATCTATCTATCTATCTATCTATCTATC
>NW_020954571.1:5505979-5533937 GCF_900497805.2 Vombatus ursinus | reverse complement strand
ATCTATCTATCTATCTATCTATCTATCTATCTATCTATCTATCTATCAACCTACCTATCAATCTATCATCTATCTCCTATCTATCAATCTTTCTATCCATCTTTCTACTATCAGTCTATCAATTCATCTATCATCTACCTATCTATCATCTATCAATCTATCCTCCATCTATCTATCCATCTATCAATCCATCTATTTACCTATCAATCTATCTATCCATCTATCTATCAATCATCTATCTATCCATCTATCAATCCATCTACCTATCATCTATCTATATCTATCAATCTATCAACTATCAATCTATCAATCCATCTATCAATCCAACCTATCAATCTATCATCTATCACCTATCCATTTTTCAATCTATCATCTATTAATCTATCAATCCATCTAACCATCTATCAATCCATCTATCTACCTACTTACCTATATATCTATCATCTATCACCTATCTATTTATCTATCTACCTATCAACCTATCACCTATTAATCTATCACCTATCTATCAATCTATCATTTATCTATCTACCTGTTTATCTATCATCTATCTATCACCTATCTATCTATCCTTCTATTTATCATGTATCTATCAGTGTATCTATCTATCTCTGTTTCTGACTTGGCTTACATATTGGTGAGTTTTGCTGAACCATTTCCACCCACCCCCCTCCTCCTTTTCATTCTTTGTTACAGTCCCCATAATATTGGAGATGTCTCTTTGAGAAGGGGAAGTAGGAGGAATATATTGAGAAACAAAGGTGGTATAAAAATAAAAGATATTGATAAAAAATTAAAAAGAAACAAGTGTCTTGGATTGGTGCTCTCAAGCCAATAGCTCTCCCCTCCCCCCAACAGCCTTTAGAGTTAGAATCTAAAACAGCCCACTGCCATTGAGTCCTCTCTGATGGGTCAATGGGTCTGATGTAGAGAGTGACCTTCTCAAGTCGTATCCTCTGAACTGGTGTCAGATCAGGATGTCAATTCTGGAGGTACCCATGGGTCATAAATACACTTTTCCCCCATCTCCACAGCTTTCCCTGGTTTTTTACCAAGACAGACCCTGAGTAATTTCAGCTCTGATACTTACAGCAATCCCCAGTGAGAGGACCAGACTAGATCAGAGATTCTTAACCTGTGGTCTATAAACTTGTTTTTAAAAAGTTCTGGTAACTGTACTTCAATATAATTTATTTCCTTTGTAACCCTATGTATTTATTTTATGCATTTAAAAATTGTCTTCTGAGAAGGGTCCATAGGTTTCACTAGGCTGTCAAAGAGGTCCATGGCACAAAAAAAGGTTAAGAACATCTTCACCAGATGATCATTAGGGTTTCTTCTAGCTATGAATCCTAGGTTGGATCCTAACAGGAGGAAGAACCCTATCTGTTTCAGAAATATGTCCAGTAGTCTGGGGTAAATTAGTTTCTGGGTGACTATGGACTCTCATATAATCATTGAATATCAGAACTAGAATTCCTTCATTTTACAGATGAGGAAACTGAGGCTTACAGAAGTTGTCACTTGTTCAAGTTCATACAGTCAGTAAGAAAGCTGGCATATGAACCCTAGGTTTCTTAACCCAAAACGATATTCTTTCTATGACACCACAGAGATAAGGAAATGGAGGCCCTCTCTGGGCAATTACAGGAGAAGTAATTTGCTGATGCTCACACATCTATTTAATGCCAGAGCTGGGACTAGAACTCAGGTTTCCTGATGCCCAGTTTAGGGATAAACTAAACTTTTGCATATCCTGGAGGATATGCCCCTGGCAAGGGAAAGGGGGAGTTTTCAAAATCCCTTTGGGGCCATTAGGGTTTTGCAGGTTCCTAGTCCCCAGCCCTGGGGTGAGGAAGGGCCTAGCAAGTAGACACACACACACACACACACACACACTCTCTCTCTCTCTCTCTCTCCTTTCTCTCTCTCTCTCTCTGTGTCTCTCTCTCTCTTTCACCAGCTCTTGCAAAGCTCAACAGACAGTCTTGGCCTGGCCGGCTGCCAGAGTCAGGATTGAGCCAGCTGGCCCTGCCTGGGCCCTGCTGACTACAAGAGTAAGACAAGCACAGGATCCAAGTACATGGTGTGTGGAGGGAGGGAGGGGTGGAGGTTGGCGGGGCAGGTGGAGGTGGGGGGTGTGCATCTTGATGGCTGAGATGGGGGTCCATGAGAGAGTCTTGTGTCCAGACAAGTCTCATGCTCCTCCTGATGCCCAGTGGGGCGAGGAGAAATAAATCAGGCAGTGGTTCTCAGAGTGGGAGGAAGAGTTTTTAAATTGCATGCTTCCACTACCCTCCCTCCTTCTTGGTTAATGTGGAGACTTAGCTCTGAGCAAAACCAGCTGTGTTTTGGTTTAGCCTTTTCCCGACTCACCAGGTAAAAAGCAAGTGCCACAATAATCCCTTATACTCATATACAGCCTTGTACTTTCCAAAGTGCTTTTCCATCCATTATCTTCTTTGATCCTTACACCAACCCTGTGAGGGAAGCAGGGCTTAGATTATCACCCCCATTTTAGAGATGAAGAAATTGAGGTCCCAGAGACAACAACTGTCTTGTTCAACAGTCACACAATGAGTAAGCGGCAGAGTAGAATTGGAATGCAAGACTCTTTGACTCCCAAGTTCAATGTCTTTGTATAAAAGTTATAACTTTACTTTAGGAATTCATAGATTACAGATTGTCATAGCTTGAAGGACTTTAGGGTTCATCTTATCCAACTTGTCACTTTAGAGGCAGCAAAGTAGTGCAATAGAGACAGCACTGAGATTGGAGTCAGGAAGACCTAAATTCAAATCCAGCCTTATACACTTACTAGCTGTGTGACTTTGGGCAAGTCATTTACCCTCTGCTTACCTCAGTTTCCTCAACTGTAAAATGAGAATAATAATAGGACCTACCTCCCAATGTAGCTGTGAGGATCAAATCTTAGCACAGTGACTGATATATAGTAGACACTATATAAATGTTGGCTAATACTATTTTACAAAGAATGAATCTGAATTCCAGGGAAGGAAGAGACTTGGCCAAAGCCATGTATCAGAACCTGGATTAATGGAAGAGAATATAAACTTCTTGAGGGCAAGAACTGTCTTTTTGTTTTTCTTTTGATTCCCCCCATTTAGCACAGTGCCTGGCATACAGGAAGAATTTAATAAATGCATGTTGACTTGATTTGAAACAGAGTTTTAAAAGTACAAATGCTAGAGTACATCCAGTCACAGCCATGAGGCAGCTGGGTGTCATAGAAGATAGAGCACTGGACCCAGAGTCAGGAAGACCTGAGTTCAAATCCTCTTCTCAGACACTACCTAGCTGTCTGGCTTTGCACAAATTGTTTAACGTCTTTTGGCCTCAGTTTCCCCATCTGTAAAATGAGGTTAATAATAGCACTGACCTTTAAAGGGCTGCTGTGAGGATAAAATTAAATAACATAGATAAAGCACTTTGCAAACCTCAGAGTGTTATGTATATGCTTTGCTGTTGTTCAGTTGTTTTGGTTGTGCTTGACTCTTTGTGATCCCATTGGGGGGGAGGCAAAGATACTGGAGTGGTTTGCCATTACCTTTTCCAGTTCATTTTACAGATGATAAAACTGAGGCAAACAGAGTTAAGTGACTTGCCCAGGGTCACACAGCTAGTAAGTCTAAGGTCAGATTTGAACTTGGAGAGAGGAGTCTGCATGACTCCAGGTCCAGTACTTCATCTACTACACCACCTAGCTGCCATATATATGATCATTAATTATAGAGTTTCAGATCAAGCAAAAAATAAAAATAAAACACAAAATCAAAAACAAACGCATTTATTGGGAAGGCTCTATTCTTCTAGTCTTGTACCAGGTTCTGAGGTGAGGAAGATAGAAACAGAAAGCACCATTTCTGACCCAGCGTAGATTAAGTCCAGTTTAGGAAAGAAGAGTTTCATGAAACAGTATAGAAAAAAAAGAGTATCATTAAATACAAGGATGATTTAGGAGAAACCACAAATAATAATAGGGATTTAAACTAAGGGGGATTGAGACCATACCCCTCTAAAACAAGGCATCTATAGAGAAATTTTCAGTAGCAACCTCACCGTTCCCTCATTGACCCACCTAATATTTATTGAGCTCCTGCTACAGGCAAAGCCCTGTGCTAGGTACTACGGATGATACAAGGAATGACACTGTCCCTGACCTCAAGAAGTTTACAATCTAGTGGAGGCAGGAATGAGGCGTACAACCTGTAAGAGTACACAGTCAATTAAGGTCAAGAAGCATTTATGAAGAACTTACTATGTGCCAGGCACTGTGCTAAGTGCTGGGAATACAAAGAAAGGCACAAACAGTCACCACCCTCAAGGAGACCACATTCTAATGGGAGAGACAACATGAAAACAATCTACAAACACAACACACACAGGATAAATAGGAGATCATCTCAGAGGGAAGGTGGTGGCATTAAGGGGGAATAGGACAGGCTTCTGGAAGAAGCGGGGTTTTTAGCTGAGATTTGAAGGATTAGATTATAAGCTCCTTTTTAAAGTCAGGGACCGTCTCTTGCCTCTTTTTGTATCTCCAGTGCTTAGCACAGTGCCTGGTACATAATTATTGTTGTTGTTTAGTTGTTTTCAGTCATGTTTAATTTTTTTCCTTTTTTTTGGTTAAGCAATGGGGTTAAATGACTTGCCCAGGGTCACACAACTAGTAAGTGTTATGTGTCTGAGGCCGGATTTGAAGTCAGGTCCTCCTGAATCCAGGGCCGTGTTCTATCCACTGTGCCACCTAGCTGCCCCGTGTTCAATTTTTCATGACTCCATTTTGGAGTTTTTTTGGCAAAGATACTGGAATGGTTTGCCATTTCCTTTTCCAGCTCATTTTACAGATGAGAAAACTGAGGCAAACAAGGTTAAGTGACCTGGGCTTCTCTCCTTCCTCATCACTGTCTCCTGCTACTTGGCACCTACTAGGCACTTAATAAATGTTTACTGATTGACTGATTGAAGGAAGCAAGGATACAGTGATGAGGAAAGAGAGAAGCCCAGGTATGGAGGATAGCCATTGAAAATGCATGAAGTCAAGAGATGGAGTGCCTTGTGCAAGAAACAGCCAGGAGGTCAATGTCACTGGGTTGTAGAGTAAATGAAAGGAAGGAAAGTATAAGAAGACTGGAAAGGTCAGAGGGGGCCAAGTTATGAAGGGCTTTGAATGCCAAACAGAGGATTTTACATGTTGTTCCACAAGTATTAGGGAGCCTTTGGAGTTGATTGAGTGACGGGGGGGGGTGTGACACGGTTGGATCTGTGTTTTAGGAAGC
Organism: Vombatus ursinus; assembly: GCF_900497805.2. Lineage (NCBI taxonomy): Eukaryota > Metazoa > Chordata > Mammalia > Diprotodontia > Vombatidae > Vombatus > Vombatus ursinus. Next base: position 5,528,637 of record NW_020954571.1, on the reverse strand, counting down.
TCACTTTGGTGCGTGAGTGAAGGATGGGACCAGAGACTTAAGGGAGGGAAACTCACCAGCAGAGTCCTGCTGTAAGTCCAGACATAAGGAGCCGAGGGCCTGCACCGTGATGGAGAGAAGGGAGCATATCTGAGGGATCTTATTAAGGTAAAATCTAGAGGATTCGACAACTGATTAGACAGCTACTTTATGAACCTGGACGTCTGGGAACGTAGTGGTTCACTCAGCCCATATCTACCTCTCACGAGGCTCACAATGGGAAGACAATGAAGATTTCTGAGCAAGGGTGTGTCAAGAGGAAATGTATGTTTTTGGAAGACTGAATCTGGCAGTGGGCTGTGGTATGGATTGGGGGGATGGGGAGTGACGGGAAAGACCAGATTGTGCCTTAATTGCACATCTGTCCAAAAGAGAGTTTATTGCAGATGTTCTTTGCCACATCATCCTTTTCCTTTCTTGTTCATTTGAAACTATCCATTTGGGTGGGGGTGGGGAAGGATTTGAGTATGGACTCCTTTTGGGAAATGCTAGTATCAGTTTTGGAAATGCAAGGGACTTTGTCTGCAAAATGAAGAGTTTGAACTAAGCTTTAACATCCCATCTAGGTCTGTGTTCTATGTCCGAAGGTTCTTTGCAGCCCTGATGTTCTATGTTCTAAGGTCCCTTCCAGTTCTGACCTAATATGATGCCTTGACTCTAAGACCACCACACCCCTAGTTATTGTTAAGTGTTAAGGAGTCAGATGATTGTCGTGATCACTGCTAAGGCCATTTGGAGGCCTAAAAGCCATTCCCAGAACAGTCTGGCTTCTTTCCTGTCCCTCATGCCACCTTCCCAAACAGCTTTTGGAAGTTCATCTGAGCCCACTGTCATCCGAGCCTCTTTCCCCGTGAGAACAGAGTTGGAGGGGTCCTGATCTTTGCTGCAATTGCCTGACTGCAGCTTGGAAGGAGAGAGCAACCTGGTGGTGTGACGGGGAACTTGGTCCAGCCCTCTGTACTTGGCCCATAGAAGACTCCCAGCCCAACCCCAACGGCTGTCAGCGGCTATCTCCATGACACCTGTATTTGTGCCAGCTGGAGCACACTGTCGGGGGATCTGATCCCAGGCTTTATAGATACGCTGAGGAACAGAAATGCTTCAGATGAATGCCAGGGCCAGAGAGGCCAAGTCCCCAGTCCATGCACACACAATGACAGCTCAGCCCCATGGCTGGAGGCCAGCTTCACTGTTAACTGTGACCAGTCTCCAATGCCCCAGGCTCCCTCCTTCCTCTCTCCATGCTTTTGCTCATTCTCCTATCCAAAGCTGAATCATCTTTTACAACCCAACTTAAGCTCTACGCTTTTGGGGAGGCCTTATTTCTCCTTTTTCTCGTCTCCTACAGCACATATAGTCAGAACAGTACCACTCAAGCATTGTTTACAAAGGGGATATAACAATTGGCAAATCTAGGCATTTAGCTCCTTTTAACAACGTCAGCCTTGTTGAAGAGGGCTTTGGAGAAGCTCTGGTCTCCTAAGTTGGGAAAGCTGAAGATGTGGAACTACTCTCAGGTAGAAGCCTCTTGTGGGTAGGAAAGAGACTGCAATACTTAAGCCGGCATCATTCAGGGGAGTGGGGGAGGTTGTCATCATTGTTGGTCCTTCGTTTTTAAAGAGGATCAGACATTATGGGGTGATGTCTTGACTTGGATTTAAGTGTATTGGATTTAAGTCAGGCAGAGTTGTGCAAAGTTGTCAGAGGGCAAGGGAACCATATTTAACCTTGCTGCCTGATAGGGAAGGGAACTTGCATTTATTAAGTGCCTGCTATGTGCCAGACACTATGTTAAGTGCTTTACAAATATTATCTCATTTGATCCTCCCAACAACCCTGGGAGGGAGGTACTATTATTATCCCCACTTTAAAGTTAAGGAAACTGAGGCAGATAGAGATTAAGTGAGTTACCCAGAGTCATATAACTATTAGGTGTCTGAGGTTGAATTTAAACGCAGTCTTCCTGACTCCAGGGGCTCAGAGTATTATCTCCTGCTACATGGAGGTGCTTCTAGCTGACAGGGAATGGAGATCCTTCAGTCTGTGGTGGAGAAATCTTTATTGCTCTTCTTCAAGGGAGGAGACAGGGTCGTAGGCTCACCATTTAGACTTTTTTGGTGATTTTTTTCTCTTTTTCTTTTTTGTTCTTAAAAATATTATTTTTATACAGGATGGCTCTCGGGGAAAGAGGGAGTGAGGGATATGGGATAAATTTTGGTGACATAAAAAGCAAAAGACATTAATTAAAAACAATTAAGCAAAAAAAAAAAGATGCATCACTGAATTTAGAGTTAAAAGGGATGACTTAGAGATCACCCAGTCTAAGTCTCTCCATTTACAGATGAAGAAACTGAGACCCACTGCAGTTGAGTGAGTAGCTCAAAGTTACATGGGTAGTAAGCAACAGAGATGAGATTCAAACCCAGATCTTCTGATTCCAGATTCAGTGCTCACTCTGTTTGATCACGTTGCCTCCCCTACCAGAAATGGATTCTAGATCTGCCTCTTTCACTAAGTCACTGAGTGACTTTACACAAGTCACTTCCCTTTGAGCCTGCTAATTCCTCATCTGAAGGAGAAACTTGGAATAGACAGTCTCTATGGTTCCCTCTAGTGAGGGATGTGCTGGAGCCAGCTTGGACTCACCCTCAATGGTTATATGTGAGCATTTATATTTCTTAATTCCCACTACAAATCAGGGCTCAATTTACTGTTTTGTTGATTATCTACTCTAGACTTATTAAAGTGGCAGGGAAAATATTAATAATGCTGATTAAATTTACAAGTATGTTGTATGTACATTTCCCTCCCCCAGAGAGCCAGTTATTAAACATTTATCAGCACATACCCGCCTCTAGCTATAATAAAATACACATTTACTGACTTTAAGGTTTGCAAAGCACTTTTCTCATGGCAATCCTGTAAGGCAAGTAGTTCGAGTGTTATTATCTCTATTTTTCCAGAGAAGTAAACTGAGGCATGAGAGGTTAAGTAATCTGCCATAGACACTGAGTGTCCAAAGCAGGATTTGAACCATTCCCAGGTCTCCAGCCTGCAAGTCCAACGCTTTGTTCATCACACCATTGGCTATGATCTAAATCGCTACTATTCAAGTCAAACCATTTTTACTTGCTCCAATAAGTAATGCCTCAGCCCAGGTAAGAAGTGAAGACCTTCCACTTTAATTGCAAAGACTAATTACAACAACAATAATTAGTATGATGCTATGATAATGAGAACAACAAATAACAATGCCATTTTAAGCACTTTAAGATTTACAAAATTATTTACAGGCATGCATCTGCTCATCTGATGCCTACCACAAGCTGGTGAGACAATGCATATATTGTTAAAATCCTTCAGGGTACTCTATTATCTCCCAGGTAGAGCTCGAACCCCTCTGCCCTCAGGATTTGATATGATCCTACCTTTCAAGCTTTTTTTCACATTGCTCCCCTCTAAGTTAACGGCCCTTCCAACATCTCATACTGCGTCCTTTTGTCTTCCTGCTCCCTGTTCCTGAAATGTCCTCCTGGTTTCTATTCACTGGTTGAATTCCTACCGTTACTTTCAAGCCCAGGTCAAATATCACCTTTTCAAGGAAGCCTTCCTTGATCCCCCACAGACTGCACGTATTATTTTGTTTTGTACCTTTTTGATGTACTTATCATGCGATACTATGTATTACAGTTATCTGTGTTTGTGTCTTATCTACCTATAAGACTTTCTAAGTTTCATGAGAATATGAACTTGACTTTTTTGCTGGTTTTAATTAACATCTTTTGCTTTTTATGTCACCAAAATTTCCCCCATATCCCTCCCTCCCTCTTTCCTCTAGAGCCATCCTATATACAAATAATATTTTTAAGAACAAAAAAGAAAAAGAGAAAAAATCCCTGAAAAAATCTAAAAATATAGGCAATATATCACACACTTGTGAACCTCCAATCTCTTTAAAGAGGTGGGGTGGGCTTATTTCTTAATTTAATTATTAATCTTTCCTGGTGTTCAGCACAGTGCTGCACACAGCAGGTGCCTAATAAATGTCTGTTGAATGGATGAGCAAATGAATATGGTGACAAAGTTCAGTGTTCCTGTAGTGAGCTAGATGGAGTCAGGAGACTTCGTAGAAAATGCTGGGGCATCTTGGAGGAACAAGAGAGGCTACCCCAGTTCCTGTGTGGAGTAAGGGAGCAATCTGTCAGTTTTAAAAAATTCTCTTTTCTCTGATGGTTTACTGAAATATCAGAACCACTAGCCAAGACAATTTGGCAAGCATCTCACTGAACTGTTAATCTGTCCCTTGGGACCATAAACTGTTTAAAAGCTTTATAAACTTCTTCTCCCAACTTTTACAAGAACAGAATGTGAGATGGGAGCTGCACCCCCTTAATCCTGACCCCAATTTCCCACCTGGTGGGTAGGACTTACTTGTATCCTCCTATGCCTGCTCTCAGAAACCAGGAGAAGGAAACACTTTGACACTCTAGTTATGAGTCTCCTGCTTTACTGGGGGGTTAGCAACCAGAGGGGATGATTACCCTAGAAGGGGATTCAAGTAGCCTTGTTCCCAAACAAGGAGCCATGTTTTCCATGGAATCCTTCCTGACTGACATGACCACACCTCTACAATCATCCTTCCATTTTTTGAATCCCTAGATTTAAATCAGTCTTGAGTTGGAAAAGGCTGGAGCTGGAATGGACCTTGCTCAGTCATTTCAGAAGTGTCAGACTTTTCATGACCCCATTTAGGGTTTTCTTAGCAAAGATACTGGAGTGGTTTGCCATTTTCTTCTCCAGCTCATTTTATAGATGAGGAAACTGAGGCAAACAGGGTTAAATGACTTGCCCAAGGTCACACAGTTGGTAAATGTCTGAGGCCAGATTTGTTTTTTTTTAATTAATTTATTTTGATTTATCAACAATCACTTCCATATGCTTTTGAGTTTAAAATTTTTCTCCCCCTCCCTCCCCAAGATGGTGCACAATCTGATATAGGCTATACATATGCATTCCTATGTAACATATTTTCACACAAGTGATGTTGTAAGGAAGAATTAGAACCAATAGGAGGAACCACCAGAAAGAAGAAACAAAATACAACAGAAGGAAAAAAACAGCAAATAGTATACTTTGATCTGCATTCAAACTCCATAGTTCTTTCTTTGGATGTGGATAGCATTTTCCTTCACGAGGCCTTTGGAGATGTCTTAGATCCTTGTGTTGCTGAGAAGGGTTAAGTCTATCAATATCAGTCATCGCACAATGTGGCTGTTATTGTGTACAATGTTCTCCTGGTTCTGCTTACTTCACTCAGCATTAGACCATGCAAGTCTTTCCAGGTTTTTCTGAAGTCCACCTGCTCATCATTTCTTATAGCACAATAGTATTCCATTACATTCATATAGCACAACTTGTTCAGCCATTCCCCAGTTGATGGGCATCCTGTCAATTTCCACTTCTTTGCCACCATAAAAAGAGTTGCTATAAATATTTTTGTACATGTGGGTCCTTTTCCCATTTGTATGATCTCTTTGGGATATAGCCCTAGAAGTGCTATTGCTGGGTCAAAGGTCATTTTTATAGCCCTTTGGGCATAGTTCCAAATTGCTCTCCAAAATGGTTGGATCATTTCACAACTCCACCAACAATGCATTAGTGTTCCAATTTTCCCACATCTTCTCCAACATTTATCATTTTCCTGTTTTGTCATGTTGGCCAATCTGATGGGTGTGATGTGGTACCTCACAGTTGTTTTGATTTGCATTCCTCTAATCAATAGTCATTTAGAGCATTTTTTCATATGACTATAGATGGCTTTAATTTCTTCAACTGAGAACTGCCTGTTCATATCCTTTGACTATTTATCAATTGGGACTGAGGCCAGATTTGAATTAAAAAAGATGAGGCTTCCTGACTACAGGACTGGTTCCCTATCCATTCTATCACCCAGCTGTCCTTAGAAGGGAAGGGAACTTAGAGGTCATTTAGTACAATTCCCTCATTTTATATGTGAGCAAACTGAGGCCCAGAGAAATCAGGTGACTTACCCAAGGTCACAAAATAAATGACAAGATTCAGAATGGGAATTCAGGTCCTCTGATGCCAAACTCTGTGCTCTTTACCTTGTACCATTCTACATCTCAAACCCCATCACGTCCCTGAAGAAGAATCCACTCTACCACATATCTGACAAGTGGCCATCCAGTCTTTGTTTGTAGACCTTCAGTGAGGGGACCATTAACTCCTGAGTCAGTCCATTCCACTTAAACTCGGAAACTAGAGATGTCAAGGACCTCCGAGTTTACCGAGTCTAAGCTGTATGTGAAGAGAAATCCTTAATACAAGAATACTAACTAGTGGTTATTCAGCCTCCACTTGAAGATGTCCAGTGATACAAGCCTCCTGAGCACCCATTCCCCTATCTGACACTTTGGGTTGGGACATTTTCCCTTATACTGAGTTGAAATCTATTGCCCTTGCAAAATCTACTTATCGCTAGGAATTTGGCAACTAGGTGGTATATAGCCTAGAGTGCTAGGCTTAGTCAGGAAGACTTCAGTTCATATTTGGCCTACCATTTAAGTCCCAACTAAGATCCTACCTTCTACAGAAAGCCTTTCTCAACCCCTCTTAATTTTAGTGCCTTCCCTCTAGTAATTATTTCCTATTTATCATATGTGTATATATGTATTGCATATATATATATATAATACATATTTCCTATTTATCTTGAATAGCCTGTTTGTACATATTTATTTGCTTATTGTTTCCCCCCATTAGATTGTGAATTCCCTGAGGGCAAGGATTGTCTTCTGCCTCTTTTTGTATCCCTAGCACAGTGCCTGGCACATAATAGGGATTTAATAAATGTTTAATGACTGTTTGATTGCTAGGTGCTGGGATTTAAAGACCAAAAATAAAACAAAACCAAAACCCCCCAAAAGACCCCAAACAAGGTGTTTACCTTTTTACTGGGGGATACAATATGTAAACAGATTAGTAAATACAAGGCAATTTGACAAGGGTGTGGCCCCTAATAACTAGGGAGATCAGAAAAGGCTTAGAGTAGAAGGTGGCAGCTAAGCTGAACCCTGAAGGCTTCTAATAGGCAGAGGTAAGGAAGAAGTTATGGAAATGCTTGTTTTATTTCATAAATTAAAAAATAAAATTTTTAAAAAAAGAACCGTGCCTTAGGAAGACTATTTGGTAGACAAATTGGACAGAGGAGACTGGAAGCAGGCCAACCAGCTAGACCACTGCAATAATTTAGGTGAGAGGTGATGATATGAGAGATTTTTTAATGGATGTAGAAGTGATAAAACCTGGCTATCAATTAGGGTTTGGGGAGGAGGAGGGAAAGAGAAGGGATAGTCCAGGGTGATTCTAAGGTTTTTGAATCTGGGTGACTGGAAGGATGGTGGGACCCTCAACAGAAACTGGAAGTTTAGAAGAAGAGTGGGTGATTTAGCAAGAAGTTTTGGACACGTTGAGTTTGAGGTGCCTGTGGGACATCATGGTGGGACTGGAACTCCAGATCAAGATTAGGATTGGATGCGTAGATTTGGGAACTATCTGAGTAGAGATAATTTAATCCAGAAGGAGTCTGATAAAATCACCAAATGAAAAGGTATATGGAGAGAAGAGGACCTGGGGCATTGCTTTGGGGCAAGAAATGGATACTGATCCAGTAGAGGTGGCCACCTAAAAATATGCCCATGACTCTTCCACCTTCAAAAACCCCTCACCTGATCCAACCATCCCTCTTACTATTGTCTTACACCTCGTTTCCTTTTTCTGGCTAAACTCCTAGAGAAAGCTGTCTCCAATCACTGCCTCCAGTGGCCTCCTTTTCAATTCTTACTTCTCTGCAGTCTGACTTCTGAACTCATCATTCAACCAAAACTTCCTTCTCCAAAGTTACCACGATCTCATTAATTGCCAACTCTAATGGCCCTTTCTCAATCCTCATCCTTCTGGATCTCTCTTCAGCCTCTGATACTACTTAACTATTGTCTCCTCTTTGATAATTGTTTCTTTCTAGGTTTTTTAGGACACTTCTCTCTCCTGGTTCCTTTCCTACCTGCTGTTCCTTCTTAGTCTCCTTTGCTACATCTTCATCCAGGTCATGTCTGTTAACTGTGGGTCACACTCTCAGTTTACATAAGCCCAGAGAGGTTAAGTAATTTGTCCAATAGTACATAGCTATTAAGTGGCGGAGTTGAGATTTGAACTTGGGTCCTCTGCTGCCAGGTCCAATACTTTCTGCTGGACTGTGAACTATAGACTATCTTCTATTGTTCTCCAATTGTTTCAGATATGAACAGAAGATCATAGATCAAAAGCTGAAAGGAAACTCATAGCTTTCTAGCTATATGGTAATTTATGAGTAGTCAGTCTCTTCCTTTGTATCATGTGCGTTCCCCACCCCCGCTTTGTGATTAGCACTCATGTCACCATAACCCCATGAGCTAAGTTTTAGAGACATTTTTCATAGAATGTCAGAGCTAAAAGAAGCTTTGGAGACTATTTAGATCAGAGGTTCTTAACTTGAGGTTTGTCCCAAATGTCCACGGATAGATTTCAGAGGGATGTGTGAACTTGGAAGAGAAAAAAAAATTACATCTTTATTTTCACTGACCTTTTGCTTCATTTGTCATCCTATGTGATTAATTTTATGTATTTTAAAACATTATTCTGAGAAGGGGTCTGTAGGCTTCGCGAGACTGCCAAAGGGGATCATGGCACACGAAAAAAGGTTAGGAACCCTCTGCCACTTTACAAATGGGGAAACTGAGCTCTGGTAAGGGGGAAGTGACCTGCCCAAGGTCACAATACTAGTAGTAAGTTGAAGAGCAGGGATTTTTCCTCTTCCCCAAGTTGCCTCACACTCAGAAACAACGGAGACTTCAGCCTTTTCCTGACAAACACATTTGTCTTGTTAAAAAGTTCTTTCTACCTGGAAGCTTTAAAGTCTCTAGTGAGTAGAAAAGTATATAGCATATGAAGGAGGCCCATAAGCCAAACAGTTCCTGTCTAGACCTCCTTTACATTTGTTCCTAATTTCATGCTCCACAGGCCCCTGGATTCTTATATTTAGCAATAAATACATGGGTAAGTGTTTTGCAGTGCTGCTGTGGTCTCAGAGAAATTATCCAGAACCCTGGTACAGGGAGGAGAGGACCCAGATGCAGAGAGAAGATACTGTTTGTAATGGGGCTTTATATGTCTCGATAACAATGTGTGAATCCTCATTTTTATTTTTTAATTTTTATATGTCTCAATAATGTGTGAATTCTTGTTTTTATTTTTTTAATTTTTTTAAAAGATGGCCACTTTTTTTGGGGAGGGGGGCAAGGGATCCTGAAACTACTCCTTTAGACTCTAAGTTGCTTGCTTTCTTTGTATCCACAGCACTTAGGACAGTGCCTAGCACGTAGTAGGTGCTTAAGGAATGCTTGGTGACTAATTGAAGCAGCATGTTAAGGAGGAAAGAGTGCTTGGTTTGAAATAGAGGTCCTGTGTTTGAATCTCACCTCTGCCACAACTATTTATGTGACCCTGGATAAATCACTTACACTCAGCGGGTCCCAGTTTTCTGTATGTATAAAATTGAGGGAGTATTTTCAAGCTCTATTAGCTATGATCCAATGAAATTATGCTTCCTGAGCTAGTATTCTAGGATTTGGGGAAATAGGCCCATTTTTCCTTTCTCAATTCCTCTGGCTTTTATCCCTCCCCTTCTATTTTATCTGACAAGAGTCTTCCCTTTTAAGTTCTGGTCAAGCTTTTCTCCATAGCTCAGTGACCCCTTGTTTGAGCTGCTGAGGGCTGAGGGCTCTCAGCTTCAGGCTTACCCCTTTTCCCATACTTTCAACTCTTCCTTCACCACCTTGGGCCTTTACACAAGAAACCCAGGTGAGAAATACCTAATCATGCAAACCAAATCATGCAAACACTAATGTGCTAATAATGGGAGAGGCACTAAGTTGATCTCTGTTGTTTGTTCTTATTTTTGAAGAGGACCAATGACATCATGGAGTGATGTCTTGACTTGTGTATAAACTGGATCTACGTGAGGCAGTCTGTTAGCCTCTCTTCTAGAGTCATAAAAGTCTAGTGGCAACCCAAAAGTCAAGACGACTGGCGATGGCTTGGGATGCAGCGAATGACCTTGGCATCTTCAATGCCTGACCAAGCTAGAGTGCTGCACAGTGCCTACTTCAGCTACTTTCATGGTCATTGGAACAAGCTGTTCTCATCAGCCCATTCCACCAGGGGAAACATTCACCTGCTTGGGGTAGACATCTTCCTAACTCACCAATGGATGTGAGGCCTGTCGGCTACCCTAAACCTGGTTGAGCCCATCTGCTGAGATGGTTTCCCTGGGGTGTGGCTGCTGTGCATGCTACAGCTTTTCAGAACCACAGGTGAGAGCCCACAGGGCTGAGCAGCCCTGAGAAGGACTTGGCAAGCCATCACGTCAGAGGTCCTAGTCCTCCCTGATCAACCCATACACCCTAAGTTGATCTCTAAGGTCCTTTCAAGCTCTGACATTATATATTCTAATATTCTATAGTCCAAGTTCACATGTAGTCCTCGTATTCTGGGATTCTAATGAATTGAACTGAGACCAGTGGCAGAAACAGAGAGCTGTATTTCCACCTGCCTCTCATTACCACAGCTTCTGTTAAGCTGGCTACAACAAGCTGTTATTCAAGGTGTAGAATTCCTCCTTATAAAACTCAGGAAAACAGATATATTTGTCAGGTTTGGCTTGTTCAAATCCAGATGGGGAAGAGGGAAGCTGGGACTTCTAATTAGCTTTGTTTGTCTGATCCCTGAAGCAGACACCATTAGTGATACCACTCAACTCTGAGCTGAAGTTGAGGGTCATGACATCTCACACCGAAAAGAACAGAAGCAACCCAGACCCGGAGGAAAGGAGACAGGAGCGGAAGAGACTCTTAGGCTAGACTCAGAACTCGAAGCTTTAAAGTCATGGCACGTCAGATCTGAAAGGAACCTTCGGACACAAACCATCAGAAAAGGAAAGGATTCTGAAACAGATAACATGAGAATAAAAGACATAGAGATACGGGGGAAACAACACCACATTTGGAGACAGAAAGTGCGGACTGTAATTCCAGTGCTGCTACCAACCACATGTGTAACTTGGGGTGATCCACTTAACTTTTGGGGCCTTAGTTTCTACGTCTGTAAAATGAGGGAGTTGGATTAAATGGTCTCCAAGGTCCCTTCCAGTTTGAAATCCTTAGAACAGTGGTTCTCAAAGTGTGGTCCCCAGACTGCTGGAGGCCCCCAAGCCTCTTTTGGGGAGGGGGGTCTGAGAGATCAAAATAATTTTCATGATAATATAAAGCTGTTATTTGCCTATTTAAAAACTATTCCCTTTTCCAACTACATAACTGTGAGGTCAAATTATTTTCATATACTACAACCAAAACAACCTATCACAACATATTGCAGAAGCACATATGAGAATATAGCTGTTTTCTATTAAGTCAGACATTAAAAGGATTTTCAAAAATATCTAAAACATTGCAACTCTTCTTAATTTTTCAAAATTTTGCTATAGTTATTTTTCATAAAATGTTATTTATGTCAACATAATCGTTTTACTATTATTTCTAAATGAATTAATAAATATTTATCTTTAAAATTAATTTTAATTTCTAATAGGGTAAATATCCAGATATAGCCCATATAAACAAAAGCATTTTGGGGTTGTCATAATTTCTAAGAGTGTAAGGGGACCCTGAGACTAAAAGTTTGAGAACTGAACACACAATGTCTAAGCAAAAAGTATTACTTTGGTGGTCATAATGCCCAAACCCTCACTTTTTATAGAGGAAAAAAACCTACAACTTGACTCTTTTGTCCCCCTCCATCCTTGCCAAACAACTCATTCTTTCAGACCATTGCTCTCTCCACAATATTCCCCAGCACACTTTGCCGTTTACCACAAATTCTTTGCAGACGAAGAGTCACCAAGGCTAGTTTCTGCTGTGGTCGGAGCTAGGCTCAGAGAAGCTGAGAAGGCTCAGAGAAGCTGAGAAGGCTCAGGGCCTCCCCCTCCTGGCTGTCTCTGCCTCCCTCTAATGGTCCAGAAAGAGCTCTCCCATAGTGTACGGTTTATTTGATTCCTTGCTGGAGAAACAGCTGAAGGTTGATGTTTCAAGTTACTCTGTAACAGTCATCCTGAAACCACTTATCAATAAACACCCCAAACCACTTATTATGCAGCTCCAGGGAGGCCTAGGGGCTGAGGAGGTCCCTGAATATTAATGAATGCTAATTACAGTGACCCAATTTTAATACAGGAAGGGGAGGCTCTGATTTCATAATGGCAAAAAGCTAAGAATGAAAGCCAAATTGGTCAAGGATGGGGCGCCACCCCTGCCTCACTCACTGAGCTAATTAGATGGGACTCTCAAAATGCCCGGCTTCTTCACGGCTTGATCAATGCACCATCTCCTATGGGAAACGTTTTCTGGTCTCTCTAATTGCTCATTTTTTCTCCCCTTTTCTCATAGTATCATGTCTAAACTTATCATCAACATATATGTATGTACATATACACACACACACACTGTGTCTTCTTGAGGTGAGGGTTTGTTTTTAATTCATCTTTGTCTATTTATCATGATACTTAACATAATGCCTTGAATTATCTCTGACTCCATAGGACTTTCCCTATCATGTCCAATCCCTCTTAATTTTATTTTATTTATTTATTAATTTTATTATATAGCTTGTTTGTATATATTTGTTTGCTTGTTGTCTCTCCCACTCGATTGTAAGCTTCTTGAGGGTAGGGGCTATCTTTTGCCTCTTTCTGTATCCATAGCGCTTAACACAGTGCCTAGCACACAGCAGGTGCTTAATAAATGTTTATTGAATTGAATTGATATCAGGTGGACAAATTACATAGTGAGAGGAAGCAAGAGGTAGGCTCTGGGTTCAAAACCTGCCTCTGATACATACTTGTGTGAATCCATGGATTAAACTCTTGGGGTCTTGGGCAATTTTCTCACACCACAAATTACAAATTAGTGGCTAATCTGCATTGGAGAGGGAGTTCCTTACACTAATGAAATCAGACAACTGGAAAACGAACAAAAATCACCAATACACCCTTTATAGACTTATCCTCTTTGCTTTCATCCCTGCTGGGATCATTCTCCCTGGCTGGAATGTCCCCACCCTCCTCATCTCTACCTATCCATCCTTGGACATCCACCAATCCACCTCCTCTCTGAAGTCTTTCCCCATCAACTGCTCCAGTCTACCATGATCTCTGTCCTCTGACTCCTTATGGATGGAGGGCTTGGAAGAGAACAGAGACAGGGAGATCAACTAAGCTCAGCTGACTAAGGCAGGCAGCATAGAAATGGAAAAGAAGGGGCAGAAAAACCCAACAGAAGGCAGTGCAGCTTAGTGTCTAGAGCATTGTGCTTGAAGTGGGGAAAACCTGCATTGAAATCACTCCTCAGATACTTATTAACTGTGTGACCCATGGCAAGTCACTTAACATCTCTGTGCCTCAGTTCCCTTATTTGTAAAATGAGGGAATTGGATGTCAAAGATAAGATCTCTTTCAGCTTTAAATCTATGACTAGGATAATATGGCTAATTCAATTCCGTGAATCAACATTTCTTCTAAAGCATGTGAGATAAAATACCTCTGTGCGTAATTTATATTTGTCCACATGTGTAGAAAGGACTCAAAAGAGAATTCCTAAATTTGAAGAAGGGATGAATGGTGGAGTATCTCTGAAAAAAATATATCTGTATAGTTGTTGAGTCGTGTCTGACTCTTTGTGACACTATTTTGGGGTTTTCTTGGTAAAGATACTAGAGTGGTTTGACCTTTCCTTCTCCAGCTTATTTTTACAGAGGAGGAACTGAGACAAATAGGGTTAAGTGACTTGCCCAGGGTCACACAATTAGTGAGCGTCTGAGGCCAGATTTGCACTCATAAGACGAGTCTTCGTGATTCCAAGCCCTGTGCTCTATCCACTGGACCACCTAGCTGCCCAAGATATGTGTAGAGGGGGATGAAATTTTCTTTTAGGTTCTGGGTGTATAAGAGGGGCCCACACCACAACGTGCTCTCAAGCTGAGGTCTTCTGGGGAATGAGGGGCTTTTACTGGTGTTGGCTGTGCTCTCTTCTGCAAAGGTCACCAGAATATCTAGGCTCTCCAACTTTAGGTAGAAAGTCTATTGTAGTGTGGCCACAAACTCCAGAAAACTCCCAAACAGCCATCCTGCCATAAGCCAGCAACTGCTCTGTGGGAAACAGGTAGCATAACCACATTTTTCCACCGCAAGTTCCCCTTATGGTCTGCAAAGCCATACCCTCCACATCCTATAAAGTCCCTATAAAGTCCTGGGGTCAAACCCAAAAGAGCAGAGAGCTGTAATACTGCCAAAGCTGAAAGTGCCCTGAAGGGACTCCTTCTGAGCCCAGAGATCCTCTCCTTTTACAGAGACCTTTCTCAGTTCTGAGTATGTTGTTTTCCTGCTTGGCATGCTGCACAGGTCAACAAGATGCCGTTGCACCTTCCTCAGTCTGATAATCTTACTCATATTCTGCTATCTTAAGAAGATCCATTCCCCTCCCCCACCTTTGACTCTCTCAGGCCCCAGGTATAGGTAGAAGCTGAATAGGAAGAGTGAGAGCTGAGGATATCTACTTGTTACCATCCTGAATCAAGGCAATGTGTTCAACTAATAGCGAGAGAAGGCAGAAAGGGACCAGAGCCTTCACTAGCTCAATGTTTACTGTTCTTGCCTAGGTTGCTTCTCTGGGAGCCATCTGGGTCTCAGTTGGGCAAAGTCAGGAAGTGGTTCCCCAGAGTCCTGATTTTTTTTTTAATAATTAAAGCCTTTCCCCAGGACTATATGCATCTGTCATTCTGTTTATATTTTAATCACAGTGTTTTCCCTGAAGGCTTCTTCTGGGTTAGGCTTTTTTATTGTTCATTATTTTGAGGTTTGGTCTTTCCTGTGAAAGTGTGGGGGTGGGACCAAGGGGGGGCCCAGTAGAGAGGGGGAAACTAGACCAACCCTGGTTTGGGCAGCGACTAGTGCAAAGAAACTCTGTCTGGAAAAGGAAGAAGAGGGATAGAATGGGGGTGGGGCGGATAAGAGAAAACAGGAATGGAAAGAGGGAGAAAAGCGAACTCAACCAGATGCCACCCAAAAGGTTTTCTCGTTGTTGCTATTCACAAAGATAATAGATTCAGCTCACTATGGGGGTGGGACTGTGATTCACAGACTGGTTATTTTGGTTTGAATTGCTTATTCAAGGAAGATTCTGAGTTTAATGCTTCCACTAGTTAGCTGGAATGGTGCGCAACACCCTGTTTTTGAGATCTGTCCAAATCCCTCGCCCTGAATCCCTGAATTAGCTGACCCTTATCTCAAACTAGGGCAAGCACAAGGACTGAAGACATTCTGTGGAAGTCTCTGTCACAGCAGAAAGACAAAGAAAGAGAGAAGAGAGGGAAAGGAAGGGATATAGGAGAGAGAAAGAAGAATAGAAGAGGAAAGGGAGAGAGAAAAATAAGAAGAGAGTGCAGAAAGGGGGGAAGAGAAAATGTAAAAGGGGAGAATAGAAGAAAAACAAGCATAAAGAAGAGGAGGCAAAAGAAGAGAGAGAAAAGAAATAGAGATATCTGAGGTTAAAGGGAAAATGAAAGAGGAAAAAAAAGCAAGAAAAAAGGGTAAATTAGAGTGAGGGTCAGTGGAAGCTAATTTGGTTCAATTTAGTTAAATATTTATTGATAAAACTGCATCACATTTCCTACAGGGATGGATCTGGTTATGTGTAGACTTGGTGAGGCCCCAGAACTCCTTGGCCCTGGTCTAAATCTGAAATTCCGAGACCAAATGTCTAGTACTGCAGGGGAAAAGGAAGAGAATAAGCCATCATATAAACATCTATTATGTGCTAAGTGCTTTTTACAAGTATCATCGGATTTGAGGTAGTTGCTATTATTATCTCCATGTTGCAGTTGTAGAAACTGAGGTTAAATGACTTCCCTAGGGTCAAGTAGTTAGTAAGTATGTGAGGCTAGATTTGAACTGAGGTCTTCCTCTAGGTCCAGTGCTTTATCCACTGTGCCACCAGGTAGTGTTGATAGACTTAGATTTAGAAAGATCTGGGTTCGAATTTTGTCTCTGATATTTAATAGCTGTATGACCATTGGCAGGTCAGGAACCATTCTTCTTGGTGAGACTGGAGGGCAGGGTTCATTTTACTGTTTTTAATAGCTATAATAAAAATAGCTAGCATTTATATAGTACCTTAAGGCTTGCAAAGTGCTTTACCAATATTATCTCATTTGATCCTCACAACAACCCAGGGAAGTAGGTGCTATTATTATCTCCATTTTACAGAAGAAGAAACTGAAACAGACAGATTAAGTGACTTGACCAGGACTACAGGTCCAGTGCCCTATCCACTGAAGCATGTAGCTGCCTAGAGTGTTATTCTCAACAATATTCACACACTATTGAAGCTAGACAGGTCCAGAGACCTTTCAAATTCATGATATCTTTGGTACCTAAAGGAATGAACACACTTCATAGGAGCTAATATGAATTCTTGCTACATTTTTTTTAAGTGAGGCAATCAGGGTTAGGTGACTTGCCCAAGGTCACACAGCTAGTATGTGTCAAGTGTTTGGTCTGAGGCCGCATTTGAACTCAGGTCCTCCTGACTTCAGGGCCGGTGCTCAATCCACTGTGCCACCTAGCTGCCCCAGTGCGCCACCTAGCTGCCCCAGTGCGCCACCTAGCTGCCCCTACTTTTTTTCCTCTGGTCAGATTAGGCCCAACTTTTTTTTTTAAAAAGGCAATATAGGTATGTATATACCTATATCTATATATAGTTGTTGTTGAGTGAATGTCCAACTCTTTGTAACCCTGTGGACCACACTGTTTATGGGGTTTTCTTGGCAAAAATACTGGAGTGGTTTGTCATTTCCTTCTCCAATGGATTAAGACAACCAGAGGTTAAGTGTCTTCCCCAGGGTCACAAAACTAGTAAGTATCTGAGGCCAGATTTGAACTCAGGTCTTCCTGACTCCAGCCCCAGTGTTCAATCCACTGTGCCATCTAGCTATCTCATCTTGTTTTCTCTCTCTCCAACTATTTATCCAATCTAAGCTGATTACTTTTTTCAGTAATCCAACCTTGTACAAAAAGGACACTGGGCCATATTAAGAAGAAAACCCCTACTAGGACATGTGATTCTCTTTGTAAATCAAAACAACTGAGTCATATCAGAGTACAGTGGAAATGATGCTATCTTTCACCCTTTCACATCCTCACTGCTGCAGTAAACTTATGTCTCTGTACCAAGGTAACTGACCAGTAGCCAAGAGAGAATTAAAATAGTCACTCAGACTAGGGCATCACAGACTTAGGCAATGTCAGGGCTGGAAGGGACATCAAAGGTGATTGAGTCCAAAGTACTAATTTCTCACATGGGAAAGTGATTCAGAGAAGCAAAGATAAAACTTGTCTTAAACTTATTCTAAAAAACAAAAACAAAAACAACTCCTATTCCAATATAACCTAGCTCTAGTTACATTTCAATGCATAGAAGAGAGCTGATATCTGAATAAAGGTATGGAATTTTTTTGGGGGGGGAATGCAGGCACAAGGGGTGAGTTGAAGACAGTGACCAATTCACAGCTTTCATAGCTCTTCCGTTCTTCCTCAGTGGGTCAAAGTTTTAAGGCGATGATTCTCTTCCTTAATCCTTATGGCTGTCCTGCCATGGAGCTGGTCATTGAAAAGGAAAAGGAAACTATAGAACAATCACTGGCCTGCTGTCTGGGTTTGCCACCTTACTGTGATTTCTGGAATCTGCATTAGAGCTTTGAAGAAGGACGTAATGTAAGTAATCTGAGGTCCAGTTTCGGGTATGAGAGAGAAAGTATTAGCTTGTGCCACAGTACTTTAGAAAAAAGTTCCCATGCTTTCCCCCAAGAACTTAGGTCAATGAGTGACAATATGGCCTACCTGCCAAAACACAGAGGAATGGGCAAGGCAAGGGGAGTTGCATGATACAGGGGAAGAACACTGGATCTGGACTCAGAGACCAGTTCAAATCTTGCTCTGATGCTTATTACCTGTGTGACCTTGCGCAGGTCACAATCTCCCTGGGCCTCAGTTCCATCATCTGTAAAATGAGAGGATTGATTAGATGCTCATCTCTGGAGTTATGATCTTATCACAGTTCTGGAGAAATCTAGAACCTAACAGGTCTAGGCAGCCTGTTCACATATCAATCCTTGTCTAAGCCCCAGGTCAAGTCCCTTCTCTTCCATGACTATTCTAAGCCACAGTGATCTTTCCTTGTTGTGATTGCATATAGCATGTGTCACCCACATTGGCTGCTCTGGCACCATCCCCTTTCATTATCTCATGGCAATGGGCTTTGGCCAAGGGATTACAGTTGAACTGTGCTGCATAATCATCTTGTCTACCCCAACTAAGTGTAAACTCCACATGGAAGGGGCCATGTTCTATGATGGTTTTGGATCCACTATGGTAATAGGCACCGTGTTAAAAGATGCAGATACAAGGAAAAATAAAACAATCCCTGCCCTCAAGAGGTGCTAGACACATAATGGGCATTATTAAATACTCCCTGATTGACTGGTCAGGTTGGTCTTCCTAGAAGAAGAAACAGCATTTTCCCTGAAAGGCCTTTGGTGCCTTTCACCAATGATGCAGGTTCCAGGCTTGCTGGCGGCTCTCTGAGGTAATTGAAAAGTTAATGAAATTTATAAATTCAAGGGGAGAATAATACTTTGCCTCTGTCAGACTGATAGTGTTTCTCCTCCCCTCTTTTTCTTTTTAATCTGGGATCTCATTCTGACTGAGCTACAATTTCCAGCATGATTGAAGACACTGCACTATGGCGAGTTTGAACAGGCATATTTTAGGAAGGAACACACATTTCCTGACATTGAGGAAGCTATGACACTTAACAGCACTTAGTGGCTGTTAGTGGGGAAATCCTCTCCCCCTGAACAAAATGCATATATACATACACACCTATACATATGTACACGTACATATGTACATATGTATAGATTCACATATATACATGTACACATATGCATATATCTATAGATACACATATATACATGCACATACATAATACACATTTATACATATATGTATATAGCCCAGTTCCTGAAGACCACAAGGCTGTTTAATGATGCCAGCTTCAGATGGGAAGGTTTAATGACCCAGGGTTCCTAAACTAAGTAGATGAGGGTTTCTGGTAGGAGATATTTGGGAAAGAAGATGGGTTAAGTTAGGCTCTTCCCAAAATAGACGGGATTAACTTTAACTTGCCCCATTTGGCAACCAATGGTTTAAGCAGAAACAAGCAAACACACACTGGATTTGGAGTGAAAGGACTAGAATTCAAATCTCTTCTCTGCAACTTACAATTTCTGCTGTCCTTGAGCAAATCATTTCACCAAATTTTATGAGTCTCAGTTTCCTCATTTAGGAAATAGGAATCTCTACCTCAGCACTGTTATGAGAATAAAATAAAATAATGGATGTCAAGTACTTTACACGTTTTTAAAGCACTATAGCAATGATCATCAACGAGTATTTTTTAAGCACGAACAGGGTGCTATGCACTGTGCTAAGCACTAAGGATACAAAGAAAGGGAAATAGTCCCTGCCCTCAAAGAGCTTTCATTCTACTAGGGGAGACAACACGTAAACAGCTATGAATAAACAAGATACAGACAGCATAAACTCCAGATAATCTCAGAGGAAGGTACTAGCTGTAAGGGGATCCAGGAAAGGCTAGCAGAAAGTGACATGCTGTGTGTCTGACTCTCTGTGAGCCCATTTGCGGTTTCCTTGGCAAAGATACTGGAGTGATTTGCTACTTCCTTCTCCAACTCATTTTACAGATGAAGAAACTGAGGCAAACAGGTTTAAGTGAATTGCCCAGGGTCTGAGGCCGGATCTGAACTCAGGAAGCGGAATCTTCCTGACTCCAGGCCCAGTACTCTATCCACTGTGCCACTTAGCTGCGCAGACGTTAGCTGAGATTTAAAGGAAGCAGGCAGCCAAGAGGCAGAGATAGGGGGAGGGGAGCATTCCAGGCATGGGGGACAGCCACTGAAAATACTGAGAGTTAGGAAATGGAGCAAGGAATACCCAGGAGACCAGTGCCACTGGGTTGGAGAGTACACAGAGATATCAGAAGGGTAGAATACATGGGGATATAAGGTGGAAGAAGAAAGGTAGGAAGGGGCCAGGTTATAAGGGGCTTTAGAAGCCAAACAGGATTTTATATTTTATCCTGGAGGTGACAGGGAGCCTTCAGAGTGGGCTGAATGGGGTGGGGGGAGGGTCACATGATCAGACTTACACTTTATTTTCATTTATTTATTTAGTGAGGCAATTGGGGCTAAGTGACTTGCCCAGGGTCACACAGCTAGTAAGCACTATGTGTCTGAGGTCACATTTGAACTCGGGTTCTCCTGATTCCAAGGCCGGTGCTCTATTCACTGCACCACCTAGCTGCCCTGAGACTTACACTTTAGGAAGATCATTTTGATGGCAGAGTGAGGATGAACTGGTGGGGCAGACTTATGGCTATGAAAGTAATGAGAAGGCTACTGTAATTATCCAGATATGAAGTGATGGGTATGTGTGTGGGGGGGGGTCATGATGGCAGAGTGTCAGAGAAGGGGGCATATATGAGAGATGTTGTGAAGGCAGGATTGACAGGACTTGGCCACAGGCTAGATGGGGATGGAGGGGTGAGAGAATGAGGAGTCAGAAGTGACACTTGGGCTTTGAGTCTAGGTGCCCGGGAGCACAGTGTTGCCATTGACAGCAGTGGGGAAGTAAGGAGTGGAGGAGGGTTGGGGAAAAGATAATGGCTTCTGTTTTGGACATGCTGCGTTTAAGATGTCTACGGGACATCCAGTTTGAGATGTCAAATAGGCAACTGGAGATGTGAGACTGGAGGTCAGGAAAGAGGTAAGGGCTGGATAAGTAGATTTGAAAATCATTTGCACAAAGATAATAACTGAGCCAGTGAAATAGAAAGGAAGAAGAGATGAGAGCCTGAGACAAGAACTAGGAAAATGTGTATGATTAGTGGTTAGCAGGCACGAGCTGGATGAAGAGTGAGCAATATGTGAGAGAGTGGATGAGAGATGGGGCATTCCAGTGGAGAAGAGAGAACGGAGTGGGATCATGTGATATGAAGGGCTCTGCTTTGTCAAAAAAGGCCTTCCCTTGGAGGAAATAGCGGGAGAAGGTAACTTAGTAGTGTTCAAGGAGGAGGAGGGAGAGAGGGAGTTCTGGAAGAATGGCCTCAAACTAGTAATAGTTTGCAAGAATAAAATGCAGACAGGATCTTTTCCCTCAAGAAGCTTATAATCTAATTGGTAAGATAAAACAATCTCATCTGAAAAAAAAATAGTGCTTTCTTAATATAGCAGGAAGCAAATGCATAGAACTTGTCATCCTCAGAGATGATACAGACTGGCAACAATATAATGGATTTACAGAAAGACAAAAACCTCAGAGCTGGAAGACACCTTCTAAGTCATTTAATCCAAGATCTTCTTCTGAACAACGTCCAAGGCCGGCATTTATTCAGCCCCGGCTTGAAGACAGATTTAAGAAAGAGCCAGGTACATTTATGAATGATGAGACCCATAATGGTTAAGGTTGAAGTTGCAGACTTGTAAAACTGGCATTTTAGACAAAAACTATAACCTTTCCTGAAGCCCCCATTAGATGTAGGATCCTGGACTAAAGAGATTCTATTGCTGGTGAGGATCCACTAAATGAAGATGTATAAGGCTTTCCAGGACCTGAGCAAGATCAGGTTTTCCCTCATACTTGATGATTAGGTATCCCCAAGACATTTGGAGACTGTGAGGCAAACCCCTTCACTGACAGCCTCTGCTGTCTCTGTACCTTGAAGCATGTTGATTAGGTAGTGACAATCAGCAAGAGTGTCAGTCAGCTGGTCTAGGCAGCACTGTGTAACTGGGGGAGCTCTGTTACCCCATTATGACTTTTTTTGGGGGGCAGCCCCTTCCTCAATCCACTGCAGGAGATGAAGAGCAGTGGAGAGGGCTGTAGGTTTCCAAAATCCCATTTCTGCTTCCTAAAATTAGATGCCAATCTGTTCTTGGAGGGTACAGCACCCACTCACCAGGCTGCTCAGTGGACATTAGCTGATTCTGAATAAGGACAGTGAATTAGCTCTCTTGGTGGTGATGGTAGGATCATAGACATTACAGTACATGCAAGGTCCAGTGATGAAGAGAATGTTGGCACCATCTGTGGGATTTTAACAATCTCTCCTCTACTCACGGAAACCAAACAAGAGATAAATTAAGTCCCTCAATAAAGCCAACAGCCTGAGTTATGAGGCAAAGTACAAGCACTGCAGCACTGGAAACACTACGTAATTAAAAGTATAATCACCCAGAAGGCATGTTTGTTCATTAGCACCAAGTCCTCATAGGAGGGAGTTAGTCAAAAGAATCAGTTAATGACAGCATAGAGCTTT
>NW_020954571.1:5470519-5505969 GCF_900497805.2 Vombatus ursinus | reverse complement strand
CTCCCTCCTTCCCTTTCCCTTCTCTTCCTCCCTCCTTCCAATCTCTCCCTCCTTTTCTTTCCTGTTTTCTCCTTCTGTCTCTTCCTTCCCACCTTCTTCCCCTCCCTCCTTCCTTTCTTCCTACCTCCTTTCATTTCCTTCTTCTTTCCATCTTCTCCTTTCCTTCATTTCTCCTCTCCTACCTTCCTTCCTTCCTTCTTCCCCTCCCTCCCTCCTTCCTTCCTTCCTTCTTTCCTTGACAATGTAGGAGTAAACATAATGTGGTATATGTACGTGCTGGAAGGGTTCAAAGTCAGGAAAAGATCAGCATGGGAGAGAGTTAATAAGATGGGACTTCTGCTGGGCCTTGATGGGCAGGCACAACTGGGGACAGCCAAGAGGAGAAGGAAGAATGCAAAGGCCTTGTTATTTGCCAGCATGTCCCTGGTACCATTATGCATCCAGTCTCTCTGCCTTCTTCCCTTCCCCTCACTTCTCAGGTCTAATTATTTACCAAAGAAAGTCCTGTTGATTCCATCCCTTCAACATCCCTCAAACCTGCTCCCTCCAACCTCCTCTTATCTCTACTCCTGCAGCTACCACCTGCCTGATGATTGTAACCTTCCTGCTTCCACTCTCCACCCTCCTCCAATTCATCCTTCACCTTGCTCCCAGAACAATCTTTCTCATACAAAGATCTGGTCATGTACATTCTCCTGTTCAAAAAATATTCAGTGGTTTCTTAAAACCTACCGGTGAATGTCAGTGACACACTCAGTGATGATTCCTGGCTTTAAGACCTTTTAAAGTAAAGATTCCTTTTACTTAAAGCTCACGCTCCTTTTATCTGTCATTCAAAGCCATTTGCAATCTGCTGGCACCCTACATTATCTCATATATTGCTTCCCTTCCCACTCTCCAGGTGTCAACCAAACTGGATGTATACATATGTTCTGACCAGATAAAATGTAAGCTCCATGAGGGCAGAGATTGTAAAATTTTTGTCTTTGTATTTCCCAGAGCATAGCATGATGTTTGGCACACAGCAGGCACTTAATGAATGCTTGTTGACTGACTGAACCTCTTTTGAACACGTCCTATACAATCTTGATTCCTTATTTTTGTTTATGCTATTCTTTATGTCTGGAATGTTCTCTCTTCCCCTTGCCTGTTGAATTCCTACCCATTCATTAGAGATCATCTCAAAAGCAGTTTCTACCAGGAAGCTTTCCTTGATCCATCCCTGAATGGTGATGACTTTGCTCTCAAACCTTACATAGCATTTTGCTTGCTTCTCTCTAATGAATTTATCACGTAATGTTATACATTAGAGACATCTAAGTATGACTCTTATTCTCTCATTTGACAGTAAACTCCATGAGGTCAGGGTCTGTGTCATTTAATTTTTTAAAAAATCTTCCCTAGCACCCAGCACAGTGTTTTGTTCAGTAAACATTGGTACTTAATGAATGTTGTTGCTTTAAGGAATAGAAGGAGGCATGGCTAGCAAACAGAATTTTGCTTAAAATGACTTAAGACTAGGAATTGCCATCGAGCATATTTGGAGTGTAGTATCAAGAACCACCTACTCAACCCTCAAATGAGGTCATAAGCAATAAACTTAGCAGTGAAATGACTAAGATGTCTGTTTTCCCCAGCACATTCCCTTCTACCCACCCAGTTCAACACATTCTAGAACTCTTCCCACACTCCTTGGGTTCTGCTCCATTTGTCCCATTGCTAAATGGTGCTTCCCTAAGGACTTGTGGGCATGTGTCTGTTGAGTCACTCTGAGCCATGCTGAGGAGGTTATGCAACAGACTTCACAGAATTTCCAAGTAGGAGCAAACCTCAAAGGTCATCTAATTCTGCCTACCTGAATAAAAACAATCTCTAGAGTATCCCTCTTAAGGGACCCGCTCATCTGAATACCTCCTATGATGTGGAAACCATTACCTTCTAAGGCACCCTGTCCCACCTTTGGACAACTCTAATTGTTATCGAGTTTTTACATTTAGACCAAAATATAACTTCACAGCTTTTATCCACTGGTTCTAATTTAGTTCTCTGGGTCCACAGAACAATTTTCATCACATTTCCATTTGATGACCCTTCATCCCCTGACATTTACAATCTCTTGCCTTCTTTTCTCTACACTAATCATCCCTGGCCCCTTCAACTACCCTCCCATATATGGCATAATCTCCTGCTCCCTTATCTTCCTGGTTACCTTCATCTAGACACATTTCAGCTTGTTGGTATTCTCCTCAAAATGTGGTCCCCTAAACTCTACATAATACTCCAAATGTGGTGTGACCAGGGCAGAATAAAGGGAAACTACTACCAGACCCTGTGTTCTCTTGATGAAACCCAAGACTGATTGTCTGGTTTAGGTTTTCTGGTTGCCATGTCACACTGTTATGCTTTTCAGTCCAAAAACTCCTATATGGTTTTTACACAAACTGTTGTCTAGTTATATCTAACCTATCTTGTACTTGAGAAGCTGATTTTTGAATCCAAGAGCAGGGCTTTACACTTCTCCCTATAAAATTCTAGTTTATTAAGCTCAGCCCAATGTCCTACTTTGCCAAAAAATTTTTGGATGCTGACTTTGTCTTCCAAAGTGCTGGCTTTCCTCCTGGCCTTCTGATATCTGAAAATCTGTTAAGTATGCTATTTAGTGAGTCCTTTATCAAGGCATTGATTAAAACTGTTAGACAGCAGAGGGACAAGCTCAGATCCCTAGGGGATTCCAGTGGAGACTACATTCCAAGATGACATCAAACCATTAATGACAACTCATTGTGTCTGAGCATTCAGGCAGACATTCCAAATCCACCTCTAAGGATACTACAGTGTACCACACATTTCTCCATCACATCCATGTCTGTTATGTGAGACTTTCAAATACTCAGTTGAGATCCCCATATACTACAACTATGTACTATTTCTGTGATCAACACTTGTCAAAAAAGGAAATAAGGTTAGTGTGGCATGACCAGGTCTTGCTGAAGTCATGCTAGCTCTTAGTGATCATTTGCTTTCATTTCTAGATCCTTACAACCCATCGCCTTAATTAGCCATTCTAGAGTTTTGCCAGGAATTAAAATCAAGTTCATTGGCCTGTCATTTTCAGACTTTACTCCCTGAGAAAGTTTTAGATGCTATTGCACTAAAGTAAGTAAAAAAATATCCTGGTACTTTAGGTGAGAACAAGTCTCAATCAATCAATCTCAACTACTGATTTAGTTTCAATAAATAAATAAATCATAGACTTTAGACCAAGTTATTGGAAAAGTTTTTGGAGAGTGACATTGAACAGTTATTGTTTTGGGAATGGCTGAGAAAACTTACCTAAGAGTCATCTGTAAAAGAACAAACTTGTTCCGACCTGGAAGTTATGAGAATGAATGAAGCAAATGTGCTGTTCCAGTGAAACCTCTAAGGCGGAGACACTTTGGCCTCAGCCTAGGTCTCTTTCTCTGGTATGCAGGAAAAAAAGCCAGGCTTGGAGTCAGGAAAGATCTGGGTTTGAATCCTGCTACTACATTTACTAGCTGTGTTACCATGTGTAAGTCCCTTAAACTGCTCTTAGCCTCAGTCCCTCATCTATAAAATAGAGAAAATGATAACTACAGCCATCTACCTCACAGGGTCACTGTGAAGGTCAAATGAAATAATGCATGTAAAGTGCTCTGTACAACTTTAAAAAAAATCAATGCATACCATCACTATTTTTAGGTAGCCAGATTTAATGGAGAGAGGGGTGGCCTTTGAGTTAAGGAGTTGTTCAGTCGTTTCAGTCTTGCCTGACGCTTTGTGACCCTATTTGGGGTTTTCTTGGCAACATATTGGAGTGGTCTGCCATTTCCTTCTCCAGCTCATTTTACAGATGAGAAAACTGAGGCAAACAGGGTTAGGTGACTTGCCCAGGGTCACACAGCTAGTAAGTGTCTGTGGCCAGATTTGAACTCAGCTTTTCCTGGCTGCAGCACTAGCACTCTATCCACTGTGCCAATAAAGACCTGAATTCAAATACTGCCTCAGACATTTAACCTCTCTCAGCCTCAATTTCCTTATCTGTAAAATGGAAAAAAAATGACAACTACAGTACCCACCTCACAGGGTCAAATGTGGTAACATGCAAAGGGCTTTGCAAATCTTAAATTTATCTTAAGTCTTGAAGTACTATATAAAAGTGATGGTGGTGACGAAGATGCAGATGATGACATCTTGTGGTATAGGACTGGTCTTGGAATTAGAAAACAGGAGTCTGGGTCTTGACCTTGACATTTAGAGGTGTGCTTACCTTGGGCAAGTCACAGCCTCCTTGAACTTTGGCCTTTTCATTTGTAAAATAAGAAAAATGAGAGATCACTACCTACCTCACAGGGCTAGTGTGAAGAAAGCACTTTGTAAATTTTGAAGTATTACAGAAAAGGGAGTTATAATTATTACTAAGCCTACCATTCCCTTGTCACAAACTCTCTTCTTCTGCAAAAGGAGCATTACTTTTACTTATATGGAAACATCTTTGAAGTATTCACGGCTCATTCCCCCAAGTCTCTGAAGGAGCTGCTTAGAGAAGAAGGGAGGAAAAGAAGAGGCTCTGGATACCTCTCCAGACCTTGGAGAACTGGGAGGCTCTGACCCAGTCAGTCCTAAGGTGTTAGAGTATTCCCCAGGGAAAGACCTTGAAGACCCTGGGCCGTCATTCAAACCAACAAGAACTTGAGGCTATTATTTAAAGTGCCTGTTTCATTGTAATAAGATATTACTTCTCCCCCTCAACTTTCTCTGCTCTGGTGTTTCTTCGGCTTAGCATTTTCAGGCAAATGGAAAAACTGCTTTGTGGTGCACTTAACTCTGTCTCTTAAATGTTTACTGAACAGGCGTCTATTGTGACTCTCATTGTGCAAAGCCCCTGGAAAAAGTGATCAATCAACAAGCAAATTCATTAATCAGCATTATGCTCAGTACTAGGGATACAAACCCTCAAATTTAACAGTCCCTGCCCTCAAGGAGGTTACATTCTATCTCTACATCTATGTATGCACGTGTATGTGTGTGTGTACATATATATTTATATATATATACACATACATACACATATATATACACACACAAATTATAAACAAAGTAATTACAAGGTAATTTTTGGAGGATGGGGGAGACAAGAGGAGCTAGAAGGAATGAGGAAGGCCACATATAGGTAGACTAAGCTTTTAAAGAAACTGAAGATTCTAACCGGAATCCTCTGCAGAAGGAAATGGCAAACCACTTGACAAAACACTTTGCCCAGAAAATCCTACGGGCAGTATTAAAATGCTAAAAAATATGTTGGAAGATGAGCCCCTGAGGTCAGAAGGTGTGCACACGTTACTGGGTAAGAGCGAGCTTGGACAGACTGAGGAGACAGCGGGGGACAGACGGCTCCAGATGCTATGGCTGGTCCATGGGGTCAAGAAGAGACGGAATGAAGGACTGAACAACAAGAAGAACAAAGATTCCACAGGCAAAGATGAAAAGGAAGTGTGTTACAGGCACAGGGGACAGTTTGTACAAAGCACAGAGGCGGAAGCCGGGATGTCATGTGTGAGGAGCAGCAAGGTCAGTGTTACTGTATCGAGAGTGCTTGACTAGAATGAACCTGTGATAAACCTGGACAGGCGGGTTGGAGCCAGGTCACAAAGGGCTGTAAACGACAAGTGGAAGAATTTGTATTGGATTCTAAAGGCACTAGAGAGTCCCTGGAGTTCACCGAACAGGAAAGGGATGCATTTCTACCTGAACTTTGGTCAGGTTTGTCCCTTTGGCAGCTATGTAGAGGATGAGTTGGGGGGTGGGGAAGATTGGAGGCAGAGAGACCAATGAGAAGGCTATTGTTAAGAGTCCGGCTATGAGGTGATGAGGGCCTGAACAAGAGTAAAGCTGGAGATGATAGAGCAGTAAAGTAAAAAAGACACACAATTGATTAGCTTATGTAGTTTGAGGGAGACCCAAGAGTCCAGGATGATCCCTAGCTTGTCCTGGGGGATTGGAAGGATGATGGTACCTGGACAGAAATTTGGAATGTAAAGAAAGAATGTCCTCTCCCCTCACAGAGCCCATACTTAAGGAGACCTTTAACATGCTTGAAACAGCCACAGAAGAGCAAAGCAATGGATTATGTGGTATAGACTTAAAAGTCCTCTGGGAGATGAGAGATAGAGACAGTGAAATTACTGTGGGCTGAAATGTCAGAGAAAATTCCCCTCAGGAGTGGGGCTTGGGATGGGCCTTAAAGGATGAGTAGGTTCTAAAGAGGTGTGTTCCTTGCAGACCTTTTTAGTAAAAATATTTGTTAAATTGTTAAAATTGCATATGTATTTGGGGAGGTGGGAGTTTTATTCTAGGAAGATACGAGATGCCTCTTCTGTTTCAAGTGCCTCTAAAGTGTGCCTCATAGGGCAGTAACTGCATTTTTTTCTTTTTATATCCTGCAGCCCTAGCCCATGTCTCGCACACAGTAGGTCCTCAGCAATGTTTGTGGATGAATAATTCAATCTACCTGAACTCTGATTATCTGCTTATACATAGAGAGGATGGTATTATAAATGGGCATTACCAAGATTTCAAAAAGGCAAAGACTACAAAAGTCACCGGTGGTACCTAGAGTCCTGGCTTTGCTAGCACACCATAAAATTCTTTGACTGAATTCTCCCACTGTCCCAACCCCCAAAAGCCAGAATAGAATGGAAAGCTTCTACAGTTTTCAAAGTTGTATACACATTTGGAGAAGATAGGGAGT
The DNA here is from genome assembly GCF_900497805.2 of Vombatus ursinus. Taxonomy (NCBI): domain Eukaryota; kingdom Metazoa; phylum Chordata; class Mammalia; order Diprotodontia; family Vombatidae; genus Vombatus; species Vombatus ursinus. The sequence goes on along the minus strand of NW_020954571.1, from coordinate 5,499,200 downwards.
AATGAAATGATAAAAGGTTGCAGTCACTTGTGGGTAGAAGGACCCCACAGATTTTTCTTTAAGTTCTCCGTTTTTGAGGCTATTTAGTTACTGAATTAAATAAGCTACAACTTCACTGGTGCCCTTGAACATATCTGTACCACCCCATGAAGCTATAGCTAGAAAGTAGCTCCTGTCACTTCTGATGGCTCAGTTGAAATGCATACCTCCTCCCTCCTTGGCTTCTGCTCATCTTTTTTGCTGACCCAGCGGCCCAGCCAGTGACGTCTGTGAGCTCACCAGAGACACAGACAAGTGCGGGGACTTTGGAAGAGGGAGCCATATCCTCTAGAGCATTTAACAGAAGCCTGAGAAAATGGGTTGGTGCTGAAAATAACAACAATAATTTCTTAAAGAGGGGGCAATGTGGGAAAACACAACAGAGGTTTGGGGGAATGTGATCCAATTTTGAAAATTGGAAAATAGAGCTGGCCACCTTTGAATACTTCATCTTGACTAAGATGAATCAAGTTGCAATCTTCCTTTTTACCATTCTCTCCCATAATACCCGTGAATGGCTCTCTAGCCAAATTGGACTATACCCTGTGCCCTGAAACACTCCTTGTGTTTTCATGCCTCCATGGTTCTATTATTCTCTTTGCTGGAGAGTTCTGCACCTTCCCTCTCCCCCCTCCCACACCCTCCCCGATTAAATCTCTACCTACTGAAATCCAACTCCTTCCTTCAAAGCCCATGTCCAGCGCTATATCTTCCAGGAAGTCCTCCCTGATCATCCTAACTCACAAAAATGCATCCTTCCTCTGAACTCTTACTGTGTGGACTATTTCTGTGTCCTTTATTCCGTGCTGCCTCTCACCGCAGGTATTTATGTCTATGTCTAATCTCCACTTAAAGAAGGAAGCTCTTGGAAGGAGAAATAATCTTGTGCAAAACTGTACTTCTCACAGTGCCCTTGCACATCGTAGGTGCTCGATAAACACCTGCTGAATAATGAATAAATCTGCCTCAGAGGATATTCTATGTGCCTTCAGCCTCACAACAATTTGGCCCATGACAGGAGTGAACAGTCAGGATCTGGGTGGTGTGCCTCAAGGACACTGCAGATGAAATGATGGATTATAAAGAGCCTTGAAGGGGGAGGCTGGATGGGGCAGTGGATAGAGCGCTGGGCTTAGATCTGGCCTCGGACACTTACTAGCTGGGTGACTTTGGGCAAGTCACTTACCCCTGTTTGCCTCAGTTTTTCCATCTGTAAAAATGAGCTGGAGAAGGAAATGGCAAACCACTCCAGTATCTTTACCAAGAAAAACCCGAACGGGATCACAGAGAGTCAGGTATGACTGAAAAAAAAAAACAAAGCCCTGAACTGGGAGACAGGGTACCTGAGTTTTAGTCCTTGTTCTGTTTTAGCTGTTTGTGTGACCCTAGGAATCTCTGGGATGCACAAGATGTTTTTTTCTCTACACTCTTCCTATCAGAGGAAAGAGACAGACTTGTGCTTGGCACCATAGGGCAGAACAAAGACAGGAGATGGGAAAAGGGGTGGAGGAGGATTACAGGGAGACAGCTTTGGGTTCAGTGCAAAGAAATGAAGATGTTCAATTAGATAATCTCTAAGGTCCTTTCTAGTCCCAAAATAGTACATATTAATGCTATTAATTTAAAAAAAATCCACAACAAACCTCTTCTTTTACTTAAAAAAAATCTCTGATTATTGGCTTATAAACTCTAGCTGGGCTCGTTCTGCTCATTTGGACACCTGGTTATTACCTCCTCTTGGGGAAAAAAAGGGTAAGAATGTGAAGGAATGATCTAGTCCGATTCTTTATCCAAAGAATTATCCTCCTCTACAATATCCCTGGCAGATGGTGAATCAGCCTCTGCTTTAACACCTCCAGTGACAGGGAGCTCACTGCCTCAGGAGACAGTCCACACCATTTGTGGGATATCTCTAATAATCTTGCTTTTTCTAGTGCTGAACACAAATCTATCTCTCCTCAATCCTCTTCTCCTCCCTCCCTCTTTCTCCACTTCCTCTCTTTGTTGTGCACTTTGGGACTAAGCAGAATAAGTCAGTTCTCTCTTTCTTGGAATAGAAAAAGTAGAGAAAACAGCATGGGCAGCTAGGCAGCGCAGTGCATAGACCACTGGAACTAGGACTTGGAACCAGGAAGACTCATCTTCATGAGTTCAAATCTGGCCTCAGGCACTTACCAGCTGTGTGACTCTGGGCCAGTCACTTAATCCTGTTTGCCTCAGTTTCCTCATCTGTAAAAAATGAGCTGGAAATAGCAAACCATTCCAGTACCTTTGCCAAGAAAACCCTAAAGTGGGGTCATGAAGAATCTGAAACGACTCAACAACAAAGAAGGCAGCTAGCTCAGTCTAGGCTCTTGATTAAACTTGATAGGCTTGGGAAGGACGCAAAAGCCAACTGAAGGATTTCTTTGCCATCTGCAGGCCTATTCCCTTTCAAAGACAAGCCTGAAGTTCATTTGGAGTATATATGCAATGCTTTCCCCACACCTTCTAAATAAAAGGCATGTGGAATGAGTGATTAGGGATTAGCATGTATACAATTTTTATTCTGAAGGGTTAATAATAACTCTGGGATCTTGTGCATGAGACAAATTCCAGTGACTTCTTTTTAACAACCAGAAAAACCCAAACCAAAACAAAAAACCCAATTCCAAACCCACTTTGTAAGGCTGCAAAGAGTTTCCATAGCTACAGCTTTATGATGCTCTTATGGGCATACAGGCTCAGCTTTCACTAATGCAAACAGATCTGGGTTCCTTATTTTTCCATTCTTGGAGCACGCACATTGGCTGCCCATCACATGGCACAGGAGATGGAGGGGGCTTGTCTTCAGGCAAGGCTGCCCCATGCTTCCTGCCTCACTTCCCTTGAGCATCTAAGTGCTCAGACCCGTTTAGGTCCAGCACATCACCATTTTCCAAGCACTTTCATGATCATTGGCTCCTCAAAATAAACACTGGGAGTTAGGCAAGGGAGCATGCATGCCCATTTTACAGAGGAGAAAGACTGAGGCACTCAGAGATGGAGGAATGTGTCCAGGGACATAGTGAGTTGGCAGCAGAACTGGATTAGAATCTAAGTCTCCTGACTCCTTGTCCAAAATTCTTTCCTGTCATTGTTGCCTCCTACTTGCTCAGGAATTGGCTTATTTATGGTAGTTGTGGCAGGAACAATCATAATTGTCTCCCCCTTGGAGAACTGGAGAATCCAGCAGTAGGACTACCTCAGTATCCTAAACGGTGAGTAGGCCAGCCAAATTATTCAGAATATTTTAGTCTCCTCTTTAGGACTTTTTCTGCCCTTCCTCACTAGCACTGTTTCCCCATTCCTTAAACCTGCTGTCCAGCCCAGTTAGTCTGAACTGCCTAAGAGCAACATAGGATTTAGAGCTAGACAGGACATTAGGACGACCTAGTCCAGTGTCCTCATTCTACCAAGTGGGATGATGACTTCCACCTGTGATGTTAAAAAAAGGGGAAGTCATCATCCTGTCCTGTCTTCTCCTGTCTCGGTGCCTTTGATTCACAAGGTACCCCACACCCAAAATGGATTCCACTCATTTCTATTTGGTGAAGTCTCTCTCTTCTTCTAAGGTCCAACTAACGTGTCACCTCCTCCATGGAGCTTTCCTGGAAGAGAAACAGTCCCTGTCATGGAGGAGTTTGTGGTCTAATGGGAGAATTAAAGCCTTATCAAAATTGTTGGTGTACAATAGACTTATTTACACAGTCAATTAGAAGCTGTGGCCAGGGTGTCCAGTTCCCAAATATTTGTTCTTTCAGAGGTACAGTGCCTTGTTCCACTCTCATCTATTCTTTCTCGATCTCTTTTAGCAATGCTGACTGCCACAAATGCAGTGGACAGCAGATAAATTTTGTCATTTGAATAATGCTATGGTGTAGAGAAGAGATAATCCAAGGGCAAAAAGGTAGAAAAAGCAATGCTATGCTTCTTAGTGAATCTCAAAATCATAGACTATCAGAGCTAGAAGGCATAATAGAACAGAGAATGTTCAAATGCCAGACCTGGAAAGGACCTTGGGACATGGGATGTAAATATCAGAGCTGGAAGGACCCTTACAGAGATCAGCTAATCTAACTCCCTCATTTTACAAATAAAGGAACTGAGTCTTTCAATACTCCCCATAATAGAAGCATAGGTTAATCACCTTAATGTAGGGTTGGAGTAGTAAACTGGATATTCAGGGGAGGAAGGGGAAATCAGACACTGTGGTTGCTTCAGGGAACTGCTCTTTCTGTAGATGGTTATAAACACAAAAATAAATTTGGTGTCTTAAAAGAGACTAAGGCTGCACAGAACAACAATGAAAAGATGACAACAGTCTTGCCCATAGCCAGAGGCATGTGTCTCTGATCACAGGGATCTGTCTGTCATTCTTCTGAAGGTATCTTCCCTTTCACCCCAGAGCCGTCTTGTCTGATAAACAACCAAAGGATAGAGGAGCCACAGGAAAATAGGAAAAAAAATGTGGACTTCTTCTAATATTAATTCAATTGAACTCACCAGAGGTTTATTAATCATCTACTCTGTGGAGAGTATTGTGCTTAGATACTGGGGGAGATTTGTTTTAGATAAGAAATTGTCCCTACCTTCATGGAGCTCGCAATCTCTCAGTGCTCACAATCTAACATGACCACATTGCCATGGCAGTCAAATCTGGGCTTTTGGTTATTTTCCCAGCAGTGGATTTGGGTTGAACTGAGCTCTCCACACCTTCTCATCCAGCTTCCCTTGTGACCAACTGCATTCATTCAATTGTTCACTCACAGAATTATACATCTATCTGAAACTGGAAGAGACAGACACCAGAGGTTGTCCAATCCACCCTTCCCCACTTTACAGAAAAGGAAAACTGAGGCTGAGAAAGGCTAAGTGGTTTGCCCAAGGTCACACAGATAGTAAATGGTAGATCCCTGATTCAAACTCAGGTCCTCTAACTTAAAAAAACAAACACATCACTCTTTCCCTTGTACCACAATGCATCTAGCATGCAATGCAACATGCATTTATGAGAAACTGACCAGGATTAGGAGTGCAAGTCTATAGCCAGGAGATTGATTTTTCTTTCTGTGAAGATATTTATCCCAAATAGAGACTGACACCCCCAGCCAGGGATGTCAAGGAACTAACTATCTATTGAGCACCATAAGACAACCGGTACTGGCATCATATTGCCACAGGATGATGGGGGAGAAGACAAGGTCTATCTATCATCAAAGATAAATTTCTTAAAATGCAGAATCAATGACCAGTTTTTCCAAATGGGCAAACACCTTCACAGTTCATTGTGCCTCCTGGAATGCCTGGAAGATGTGTGAGACTTGGAATAAATATCATCTCCATCCTGTATTAACAAATTCTTTCCTCTGAGCAATCTCAGCTAAAATAGTGGAATTTAAAGACATTTCCAGGCATGAACAGGTAGGATGGGGAGGGTAGTTCATTTTGATGCTCAGTCTGCAACAGAAGAGTTGCTAAAACTTATTTTCACTTTATTACTACAACAGGAGCTACATAAAAAACAATTGTATGGGGAATGACTACGAAGATCTTGGTCAAGACTAAGGAGATCATAAAGGCTCAGGCCTTTGTTCTATCTTCAAAGATACCCCCTTGTTGAAAGTATGGGTAACCCCATTAACAACAAGTTGAGATTACTAATGACATTTCCTCCATGGAATATACAGAGGCTCTTTGGTCTGAGTACTTATTGACCTACTGGCAGTCGATGAGGTTGATTGAGCTTGATTGGGTCAGGGCTACCGCAGAATTCGAGTCACCCTGTGGGGTCCAGGCTTATAAAAAAAGGAGCAAACTCATTTGGTGGGGAGATCAGAGATCCAAAGAGAACATAGTTTAGACAGAGACCAGAGAACGGACTTTGATATCTAAGGGGACGCCACTTGGTGCCATGACAGCAACCACAGGAGGCAAGAAAGTACCCAAGAGAACCATTGGACCCAGCCTCCTGTACAGAAGGGAAGGTCCACTTGAGTTCCTGCATCCAGGCTCTTGGAGAAAGGGGAAGGATTTGTTCTGCATGGTTCCTGGATTCAGTCTTTTGAAGAGAAGAAAAGTATCATTCATGTTCTGGAACTAAGTCTTCTAGAGAGAAGAGGAACAACCAGAATACTGTGCAAGGTCCATGAGATGGCAGTTGATTTTCTTGAATTCAAGTACAAACTTTTCAGTTAGGGGAGTAGGGTAGAACTATAATAAGCCTGGAAAACTAAATGGTTCCTTATGGGACGGTGGGCATCACCAGAAAATGAAGGATTTTTTCTTTATAGCCTTAAGTACTTTACCCTTCCATTGGAGTCCCAGTTATTGGATGGTGCTAGAGTCCTACAGGAAGGTGAGACTTACCAGAAAGGGAAGGAGAGCAGTCTTGACTGTTTTGGGCTCCTGGGAATCCTTTGTGGGGTTTTTTTTGGGGGGCATTCTTTTTGTGGAAGGTTGTTCTGTATCCAACATGTAGTTAGGATGCTTGTAGGGAGCCCTATTTTAGCCTGTATCTGAGGTGATCTGGACATAAAACATACTCTAATGTTTTCAGAGGAGATGCTGGGTGAGGGCAAAATGAGCCAAATCCTGAGGTTCTCAGGGGAAAAGCTGGGTAGAAACATGAACCATAGAATGATATGTGAGAAGCAACTCTCAAAGTTGAACTCAGTCCAAGTAAACCTAGACCTAATGTTCTGGTCCACAGGTTTCATCGGGGAAACCATGAAAGTACATCTATCGAAAGAGTTAGGTCTTGCCTGTGGTTAAAGAATTATCTGTCTCTGTGACATCAAAGCCAGATTGTTGGGAACCTGTTGATTCTGTCAACTGTCAAGTTAAGTTCTGTGACTGGTCACCTTTGCCAACAGAGAGAAAAGAAAGATGGACAACACATTTCAGGAAGGACGTCATCAAGCTGTCTAGAAAAAGCCAACTAGGAGACTGACTAGATCTAGAAACTGTAATATTAGGAATGGTTGAAAAAATGGAAGCCATTTTTTGGGGAAAAGGGGAAACATTAATAGAATATGAAAATACTTGGTAAACTGTACATTATTAAAGTGAATCTGACCCAAGATCTTAGAATCTTAGAGCCTGAAGAGACTCTTAAGTCTTAGAGGTCAAACTGTAACTTCTAACCCAACACAGGATAATGGAATTGAATTTGTTTTGTTCTAGAAATAAGTACCTAGCCAAGATACTTACAAATGCTTTTTTAGTAATCTAGCCTCTGATTCTGGTCATTTTTCATTTGAGAAAGAAGCCAAAAGCTCCTGGCCTTTGGTTTCTTTCAAGGATAATCCCCAATCCTTAGCCGAGTAACTACAACAAAGTTACACCCAACGGCAAAATCTATAGCTCTCATTCACAATGGCCAGATATATCCTGTTGTTCTGAGATTTTGAACTTTTTTGGGTGAAGAGTAGAGGTCTTGCTGGCCTGGTCTTACAGAGACCCTTCCCTTCATCCTAGCTAGGCAGGTCTCTGTTGTGGTGACTGACTCAGCAGTTCTATTATAAACTTCTGTGTGCAACTTTTCTGCCTGGGGCAGTCTTTTGTGGTGGAAGTTGAAGCAAAGTTCCTGCCTGAAGCAATTTTTATTTTATCAATTTTCCCTTAAAAAAAAAAAAGTGAGCTCAGCCATTTTTAAATGTGCGTGGGTGTGTTGTTAAAAGAGTCCATTTTGCAGATGAAATGATTAAAAAAAAAGGAAAGCAGTAGTCATTAAATATTCAGAGGCGCTTTCCCCAAGAATGGTGGCATTAACCCCTGAGACCTGGCTAAATTAGAATCTAGCAATGGAATTACAATCTGATTATTTAAATTCCTCTTCAGTGCTGTTCTAAGAGCTCTGCATGCAGCACTGTTGTAGAACAATACACAATTCTACTGTCATGGCTCACATTTCTGCAGCAGTCTGAGGTTTACAAAAGGTTTTCTTTACTACCTTGCAAATTAGGCATTGCAAGTATGATCAACCTAATTTTTCAGGTGAGGAAATTTAGGCTTTGAGAATTGAGAGGACTTACTTACCACCACCCGGACAGTGAGTGTCAGCTAGGCTTTGGACATGATCTCATTAGAAGTGGAGGGCAATGATTTTCCCGGAGATATAAGACATAGGTTCGAGGGATTAGTAAGGCATGAAATGCACATTCACAAACACTGTTCACTCACCAACAGTGCCTATATCCAATAGATATCCTTCATCCCAAACACAGATCCTATCATACACACCCAAAAACATCAACTGTCCACCAAAGGACTCCACAGCACAACCACAAAACACATCCTCAAACCACAGTCCTCTCTCCTTGTTTCAATCTGTTATGTTGATTGAAATGCCTTGAACCTTTCAGAGGAAGGATGCTGTGGAAATACAAGAGATGATTCATTGTTGAGAAAAAGTAACAACAGATAATTCAAGAGGACATATTATTGTACTTGTATATTAGCTGAAATGAAAACCTGTTCAGCAATTAGTGGTACACTTATGAGTGGGGAGTTCCATGATGATACAATTAAAGTTGACTATTTTTAATTTTGCAAATGGTGTCTCACCAAGACAGAAGCTCTTTGCATAATGAATGTTTTTTAACTAAACAAATTCTAAACACAGGTAAATAACAGAAGCTTTGAAAACTGTATTATAAGCATGAAACTGTTATTTTTCTTGCAAAATACTAGACTTTTCTTCCCCTCAAAGACCCCCTTCCAGTTCAAATTGAGTCTCTATCCTTATTCTTATATTTTAAAATTTGCAGATGTTGTCTAATCAAGACAGAAGCTTTTTACATAATGATTTTTTTTTGACTAGGCTAATTCTAAGCACAGGTAAATAACAAAAGCTTTTACATCTATATAATTTTAGAACACACTTTATTATAATCATGAAGCTGTTATTTTTTTTCTTGCAGAATACTAGTCCATCCCTACCCAATTCCCTATTCTTTGAAGCTGCCTCTGCAGTCCAAACTGAAGTACGGTACCAATACTAACCTTAAACCAAGATAAAATTTTGACTTAAAATATATGAAGGCAAGAACCTGAAGAGGAAATAAATGCAGGCATTCAATCAAAATCCGATAGCCCTCTTTAAGAAGCATCAACTTGCCTTTCCTTGGTTCTCCTCGTAGTATAAAAGTCTACAGGAGATTTGACTGCCCTGCATAAAGAGAGTACAGTGTATGAAGTGAGTGCCTGCTTTGAACCTGGGGGGAAAAAGGGTATATGTTTATTCTGCTTCAAGAAAGCTCCTTAACAGTCCTTTAAAACTTCTTGTTGTAGCTGGTGAAATTGCATTTGTAAACTTTTAACTGCAAATACCAAGCAAAGGAAATTGGAAAACACGATGTAAATATGACATTTCAAACAACTGTTAGGTGAGGCCCTTGACAAATGTTAAAAAGCTACTAATAACATTTTCCAAGGGCTGCTGCTTGTATTCGCTGTCTCTTATTGGTATTTGGTTAAATACCTTCCCTTGATACTCTTCCCATTCCTCACCACCAACTGCCAGTTTTACTATAATGTCATGTTTGGCAAAATAATAAGATGGAACACTAGGGGGATGTGTTGATTTTAGCTGGATTCTTGCTGCTGGTGAGATAAGGGAGATGCCTAAGTATGTTAGTGATTGAATCCCTCAATAGGTGCTTTTCAGCATCTGCAACTCCTCTATGTCAAAATCTCCTTACTCCTAAGAAGAATAAATCACTGCATATACTGAGTGTAGCCCCTGTGAAGTCTTTACATAGCAATATTACATAGCAACACGTGAGAAATATTCTGTGATGCACAAGTTAAAAAAGTCTGCCTTAAATGTGAGCATATACTACATATCTATTCACATTAATGTGCAAATTTGGCTATGTGACCATCTATGGATTACCCAAATAGCCTTCCCTCTCATCTCCCAAGGGCAGCTGGGTGGCACAGTGGATCAAGTGCCTGGAGACAGGAAGACTCATCTCCATGAGTTCAAATGTGGCCTCAGACATTTACTAGCTATGTGACCCTGGGTATGTCAGTTAACCCTGTATGCCTCAGTTTCCCCATCTGTAAAATGAACTGGAGAAGGAAATGGCAAACCACTGCAGTATCTCTGCCAAAACACCCCCCTCCAAAACCAAATGGAATCACAATTGAAAAACGACTCAACTACAACCCCTCTCCAAATTTGGGTCTGTCTTCTAACTCCTAATATTCAAACAGATAAAAGAATCCACCGTCTAAATTCTCATCATGCAACATTATGGGATGAGGTGATGGGGCAATATCCCTTGGTCCAAGTTTGGTTGGATTCTGGTTATCAGACAGCTACTAACTATCTCCCTACCGCATCATTCACATTCCCACTTTCGCGCCTTTGCCTTTGCTCACGCCTCATGTCATATCTCTTCCTCAATCAGGTGTACTCTCTCCATTCCTCTACTAAAAACTCAAGCCTACCACCCAAGCCTTCAAGGTCCAGCTCTTGTTCTAAGCCTTCCATGAAGACTCTCCTGGCCATCTCAGGGCACAGGGCTTCTCCACTCTTCTAACCCTGTTTCTGTGACTACACATCTTGTGATTTCCCTTATGGTTCTATTTAATTGTTCATGTGAGTCTTCTCTCCTTGAGTAAATTCTAAGCTTTTCAAGGGTAGGGGCCATGCCCTATATTTCTTTATATCCTTCCTGTGTCCACTATACTTGTTGAGCACATAGCAGGTGTCTAGTAAATGCCTGTTAAATAAATGAATGTATTTGTCCTACAAGGTTTTAGGATAAGGAGGCTTCACTCAGAGATGTCTTTCCCTCTTTCCCTATCATATCATGTGGTTAGCATGTGAAATATACTTGATACAATCTTTTTTTAAACTTGGAGATTTAAAAAAAATCATATTAAATCATGTTGAATTCTATAGTATTCATTTTCACAGAAAAAATATTTTGCTCCTAGGAGGAATTATCTTTTTATCATTCTGGGTTTTTCTCAAAGATTAACTGGGGGTGGGGTGGAAGGGATTGTGTGCGTGCTCTTAAGGCTTTCTTTTCTATCTCTGATAGTCCTTTCAATATTTTGGTGCCTGGTAACCTTAGGCTTCTTCAAAAGCACATGGATGTTGGAGGAAGAGATGAAACTGAGCTTAAACATAGAAGGAAAAGGCAGGGAGAGCAAGCTCTAAGCCACAGAATTACTTCTGAGAGAACTGCTACTGCACTTAGAGGTAATATGAACCATAGGGTGCTGGGTCTAGAGTCAGAAAGACCTGAGTTCATATCCAGGCTTAGACACTTACTAGCTATGTGACCCTGGCAAGTCACTTAACCCTGTCTGCCTCAGTTCCTCAACTGCAAAAAATGAGCTGGAGAAGGAAATGGCAAACCACTCCAGTATCTTTGCCCAAAAAAAACTCCAACTGGGGTTTCGAAGAGTCTGACACGACTGAAATAACTGAACATCAACACATAGCACAGGGTTATTGTGAGGATCAAATGAGATAATAATTGTAAAGCACTTGGCATAGTGCCTGGCACATAGCAGGCATTATGCTCTTAGTATTGTAGTTACTCTTCTTCTGGAATGCCTTTAACTCTCTGGATATTCCTAGCACCATCAATAACCAACCAACAAGTATTAAGCTGGCATAGTCTCTGCCACAAAGAGTCGATCTAACTGGAAAGATGGCATATGTGTGTGAAAAGTTCAATAAAAATATAGGGCAAAGACTAATTCAACACAAGTGAACTGTTTGGGAAAACTTCTGATTGGGTGTCAAATGAATTATAGCTCAGCATGGCACCGGAGGAAGAACACTGGACTAAGAGTTATGAGCCTTGGGTCTGAGTTCTGGTTTTGTTACTAGCTAGCTGTGTGACCCTTCTCTGGACCTCAGTTTCCTCATCTGAACAATGAAGAGGAAATCCTTTAAAGGTCATATCAACTCTGATTGCAATTCTATGAAAGGCCTAGTTATTAAGTGCTATGAGAAGGTGAGAGATCTAGAGACAGCTGGTAGCATGACGAATAGAGGGCTAGGCTTTCTGAATCAGGAAGACATGAGTTCAAATCCAACCTCTGATACTTATCAGCTGAGTGACTCTGGGTAAGTCAGACCCAATCTCTGCCTTGGTTTCCTTAGCTATAAAATGGGGATGATAATACCCTAACTCCCAGGGTTGTGAGGATCAAATGAGATAATATTTGTAGCACAGCGACTGGCACGTAGTAGGCTCTTGATAAATGCTTGCTTCCTTCTTTCTATCCATACACTAGAGAGGTCAGGGAGGTCTTCACAGGAAAGACTGGGTTTTATTCATTCATTCATTCATCCTGGAAGGATGAATAGGATTTGCATAAGTAGAGAAGGTCGCCGAGGGTATTCTGAGCTCTGAAAATTGTATCTTTAAACCAGAGATGAAGAGATGTTTTTATTCTGAGTGGAACACTCCCTCTTCCCCCTTGCCTACTCCCTCCTCAATCCAGGCAAGAGAGAGCCCGTGATTGGCATGGCCTTTGCACGGCTCCTCTGGCTGAACTGCGGTGCCTCACAAATGGCTCTCTCCTGCTCTTTCTTACAGGGACAAATTCTATACCATTCTCCCAAGGTAAGAGATGATCTTGGCTTTGAGGGATACTAAAGCAGTCAGTAATAAAGCGACAATTTTTATCTATCAACACCTTTGTGTTTTGTCTATAAGACACCCAGCAGGTAGCTTGATTGTTTGTTTTTTTTTCCATTTCACTTAGTTCAGCACCTGAACGAAGTGTCTGTTTCGATACTATGTAGACACGGCTTTTATAAGCGAATACAGCCTTGTATGAAAGCTTGATATTGAAGCATGTTTAAAGGAGGGTGGCCATGATGGTGAGGGAACTAAGGACCACGCAATATGAAAATCAGTGGAAAGGACTGGGGGTACTAGGCCCAGAAAATAGAAAAACTGGGGAGGGGAAATGGAGGCATGCTCACTGCCTTCAAATATTTAAAGGACTGTCAAGAGAAAGAAGAATTAGGCTTATTCTTGGCTCCAAAGGGTAGAATTAGGAGAAATGTGGAAGCTGCAGAGAGGCAGATTTGAGTGAGTAATTTAGTACAGAGAGGGTTGAACTTGGATTCAGGAGACCTGGGTTCAAATCCTGACTCAGATACTTACTAAGTTATTTGACCAGGGGCAGATAATTTAACACTTCCCAGACCCTCATTGTCTTTATCAAAAATGGGGATAATAATCCTCATACTACCTACCTCACTTAGTTGCTTGGTGCATGAAAGTTCCTTGTAAAACTTCAAGTGTTACAAGGATTATTATGTAATAATAACATATAATAATAATAAATAAGTTATAAAGTAGTAAGTCAGTCATGTGGCAAAATCAAGGGTCAAGGTAGACAACATATATAATGCTTTAGATCCTAGAAGTTGAGATGTAAAGGAAGCATGCTGGATGCCCCTTCGTAGGATATTTATGAGAAGATATGGGCAAGAGTCACATAGGATGTAGCTACTGCATGGAATACCTATGGTGATGAGAGATCACAAGCCCTTAAAAGTATTTCTGGGGGGTCCAGATCTGTAATTTCACTGGTGAAGACAACTCCCAGTGGGGACACTCCCCCTACCAATGCAGATTAGCACCTGCTCTATAACTTAAAGTCTAAGAGACTTGCCTGGGGTGTTGAGAGAGTGTTAATCAGTCACTCAACGGACTGAGAAGCATTTATAAAGGGATTTGTCCAGCATCACAGTAACCAGTATGTGCCAGATGCAGGATTAGTATCTAAGTCCTCATTTTGAGGCCTGCCCTCTCTCCACTAGGCCATGTTGCCTCTCCTGAAGGATCATTGCCATCATCATAACACCATCCTACCAAAATACCATCAACAATTAGAAGTGTCCAAAAGTGGAATGGGTAACCATTGACAGGGAGTGAGTCCCCCATCAGTGGAGGTCTCCTGAGTTTGGATAACCAGCTGTTGAGGATGTTACAGAGGAGCCTCTTTCTTTCTCAATTACAACCTCTGATGATCCTTCCAGCTTTGACATTCTATGACAACGACTCAAGTAGCAGGTCTTTACTAGGAAAGTTCCGTGTTTCAGGCCTATGCTAAGTGCTATGGAATTGATAACCAGAGGGGGAATGCATGGTCCCTGCTACTAGTCTAGTTAGGATAAGATATATATCCACTAAAAGGTGAATAAAGTAGTATATACAAGTTGTGCGGAACAATTAGGAAAAAAGTATTCTGTTCTGTTAGTTAACTACTAACAAGTGTTCGTTATTTTTAAGTTGGTCCAAGAAGATGTTAGATAAATTCGGAAAGAATATGCCTATAAGGGGTCAAAAAAGGATAAGTTTAAGATGTCTGCAAAAGTTCCCAACCATAAAGTGACATCTAACACCTTGACCTTGAACAAACTGTCCTTCAGAGTCTGGCAATATCCTTCTATTTCCCCCTGTCTTTTCCCTCCTACCTTTCCAGTCTTCTTACACCTTACTCCCCCACACGTACTCTTCAATCCAATGACACTGGCCTCTTGGTGGATCTGTGAACAAAACACTTTATCTCTCAGCTCTGGGCATTTTCTCTGGCTGTCTCCAATGCATCAGAGGCAGGATCCCAACCCAAGTCTTCCTGATTTTGAGACCAGCTCTCACTGGAATGCTCTCTCTCTTCCCCTCCAACTACTGACCTCCCTGGCTTCCTTTAAGCCCCAGTTAAAATCCCATCTTCTACAGCTTTCTCTAATTCCCTCAATTCCAACGCTTTCCCTTTTCTAATTACTTTCTATTTAACCTGGATATAGTTTGTTTTACATATATATATATGTAGATATATATGTAGATATGTATTCATTTGCATATTGTTACCCCCACTAGATTTTAAGCTCCTTGAAGGCAGGGACTGTCTTTGCCTCTTTTTGTATCTTCAGTGCTTAGCTCAGTGCCTGGCACGTGGTAGAACTTAACACATGTTTACTGAATTGAACCCTTCTAACCAGTAGAATTACTATTGAAGAGGTAACATTTGCCTTTAGGATTGTTATTCCCTATTCAGCTGGTGAAGCAAAGCAGCCTTAACCATCCCTTACTAGATACCTGTAGTGGTTATTATTGTTGTTGCTGAGTTGTTTCAGTCATGTTCAATTCTTCATTACCCTGTTTGAGATTTTCTTGGCAAAGACCCTGGAGTGCCATTTTCTTCTCCAGCTCATTTTATAGATGAGGAAACTGAGGCAAACAGGGTTAAATGACTTGACCAGGGTCACACAGCTAGTAAGTGTCTGAGGCCAGATTTGAACTTGGGAAGATAAGTCTTTCTGATGCCAGACCTAGCACTCTATCCACTGTGCCACTTGGCTGCCACCTAGGGGCCCCCTAGCCACAGTGTTTTGACCTCCCTATTTTTGGAGCATTCCTGACTCTAATAATGATAAAACCAGACACTTGTAAGTAGCATTACTGGTTTTGGGGAACACACCAAGGACAAGTTAATTGGCTAGTGATCCAATATTGTCACAGTGAAAATGTAACAAGATTCAGTCTCTTTGATAACAGCCCTGGAGCAAGGGACAAGTCAATTCTTGATGTGCTAGTGGATTTACATTGAATTAGGAAATGGATGGAGTCCCTTTTCTGAGGGGTGTGTCAGTATACTAATTCTCTCATGGGCCTTCTTACGTATCAGGAGATGGCACTGGATGGTTAAACCTGGTGTGAACTTCACTGGGGAGACAAAGAAAACAGAAACAATCAATCCTTCAGGGCTGTCTGAGAGGCAGGTAAGCCCAGCTGGTGAGGGTGTGCCTACCAAGGAGTCCTGTGAGCTCAATCTCTACTAAGCTTTGTTCTGTTCCGGGACTATGGGAACCATCCTCAATCTGAGGAGGGAGAAAGCACTTTGAGTATCAAGGATGTCCTCATGGAGGAGAAGGGACTTGATTGAGGCCTTGAAGGATGTGCAGCATTTCAATAATGGAAAATAGGAAGTAAAGCATTCCAGGTGGAAGGAAAACATGAACAAAGATGGGGAGGGAGGAAAGTAGTGAATATGTCTGAAAGAGGATGTGGCCGGAGATAAAGGTTTATTATAAAGGAATAGCTGGAGATTAGGGTAGAAATGTTGATTGTGGATGAGGGTCAATGCCAGGCTGATCAGTTAACTGTCAGACCTGGATAGGATCCTGGAGATCATCTAATCCAGGACTTCTTAACCTGAGGTCTGGGAACTTGTTTTTAAAAAGAAAATGTTATTGGCTTCCTTTGGAATACTATGTGTTTTGTTTTATGTGTTTAAAAACATTATTCTGAGAAGGGGTCCATTGTTTATTCTTCATGCTTTGTTCTCCAAGACAACCAATGATATCATGAGGGTGAGATCTTCACTTGCCAGTGACTGGATTTAAGTGAGGCAGAGCAGCACAAAGCCACTAGCCTCACTCTTTCCTCTAGAGTCATCTGAGCCCAGTGGCCATGAATGTCACCAGACAGCCAGAGGGGTCCATGACACAAAAGAACTGAAGAACCCCGGTCTTGTCCAATTCCCTCATTTTTTGGGGGCTGCATAAACTGAGACTCAGTGAGGGGAAGTGTTAGATGGTGAGAGTCAGACCTGGGACTCAAACCGGCTGAAAGTTCAGTGTGCTCTTTCTTTGAAAACTTACGATGCTTCTTCATAAATCCTTCTGCTTTATTTAATATTCCTGATGGCAGATTAATGCCAAAAGATCAGAGAAGGTCATTTTACTCAAAAGCCCTATTCTATAGACCATTCCAAGACTCCTGGGTCACCCCTATGAAGCAAATAGGAAAAAGAGAAAGAATGAGAAGAAAGAGGAAAATGGTACAGAATTAAAAAACAAAACAAAACAATGATGGTAACTCCTTAAACTTGATTGATGCTTTATGGTTTAAAAAGTTCTTTCATGAAAATGCTCAGATGGAAGAATTTATACTCTTTATCTTGTTAGCAATTACATTGTGGAATCTCTATAAGCTACCCTGGAATATATGTCATGGAACCATCTTATTGGGAAAACTGTTACAAAAGGTTGTTGGTTTTTTTTTGTTTTTTTGTTTTATAGTGAACCTGCTTAAATTAAGGGCCCTTTAGCAGATTCAAGGCAAAACTGTCTTACCAGGAATTCCACACCCTAGTAGGCAGTGTTGTGGCATGGCTCCACCAGATTTTCAATTACTCCTAAAAATTTCAATAACTCCTAAAACCCAAGGAAGTTTGCAAACTGAGATAGCCATATGGAGACATTCAGGGACTTTTCCATCAATCAATTAAATGCCACCACTTTGAGAGACAAATGTCACAGGCATTAAGCGCACAAGATTTGTCCGAGGTCCTACTACAGCAAACTCTGCAGAATCATTACCTTGGAGGAAAAACAGAAGACAGACAAATTATTCTTACAGTAGACAAACTTAATATGATATCTGTCTTCTGTTTCTTCCCAACAAGGTCTTGTTTCACCTACCTAGTGTGTTCAGAATCCCCAGTTCAACTGAATCCACTAAGCAGGCATGGAATGTCTCCTATGTAAATGGCACTGTGACTGGTCAAAATACAAAGATGAAAAGCAGAAGAGTCCCTGCTCCAAGGAGCTTAAAGTCTAATAGGAGAGACAATATGTTGCAAGTAAGTATGATACAAGGCAGTACGTGATCAATAAGAAATCCTAACAAAGTGCTGGAAAAAATTTGGAGCCCTCAAGGTACCTGACTTGTAACACTCTAAGTGCAGCTTAAATGTGGCTTGGCTTCAGCTCTCTGCCAGGTACCTACCTCCCACAGATTCCTGCCACATTCACCTGTATGCTCTGTGATTCGTTCCACACTTTGCCTGCTTTTGCAGGAGCCCTGGGAAAAGTACCCAACTACTGAGGGATTAACAATGCTGTGAAACTAGCTGTAAACCTCCTCCCAGCCTAAACCAAAATGACCCAAGACACGTCAACCTCATATCCATCTCACCTTGCCCAACTGGCACCCAAGCAGTGTTCAGTAGAAAGTTTTGTGGCAAAGGTTATCTTTTCCTTCAAATGTGGGGAACACCCTGGACCTGGACCTGTCCTCCTAGAACAGTCAGGAGACCCGTTTGTGGTCTGGGTTTAGCTACCAAGTGTGTGACTTTGAACAGATTTATATGTAGTGAGAGGCAACGTGTGGATAGAGAGCAGGCCTGAAAATCAGGAAGACCTGGGCTGGAGTCCTGATCCGATTCATCTGGCTGTGTGATCCTTAAGTGAGTCAATTAACATTGTCTAAGTCATTCAGTTGAAAGGAAGGTGCCAACCTACGTGAGTAGAGCAGGTTTCCTCAACCAGGAAGGTTCCCCATATCAAAGAAATCACAGGTCTGGTCCCGATTCCTATTTATATACAGAACTTCACAATTTTCAAAATATCTCTCCTTTTTGGGCTTCACTTTTCTCAACTACAAAATGAAAGGGATGGACTGGATGATCTTTAGGGTCCTTCAGTTCTAACATTCTATGTTCTAAGGCTCCTTGTAGCTCTGACCCTCTATGTTAGGTCAAAGGTCCCCTCTAGCCCTGACATTATGAGTTCTATGACCCCTTCTCTCTGGTCTGCTTCTGGCAGTAAAATACAAGTTGTGAGGCTACGGGACTTGGGGATTGCCTGGTATTCAAACCAGCCTCCCCAGCCACATGGGAGATAGGTCTCCTATCCCGGACAATGATGGTTTTAATATCAACATGCCCAACACAATGCAGTAAGCCAAATGCCAATATTGGTGCTTCGTGTTTTTGGACTTGCACTAACCAATTCCTCCTCCCCTCCCATCCCAATTCCTCTGCCTCAAATCTCCCTTTCCCTTGCCTGAACAAGGGACAGATATTTTGGAAATAGGCAAATCAGTAAGCTGCATTCCCAGACAAGGAAATAACAGGAGATGAGGGCACAGTTGTTTTTCCCATTTCCCTCCTGCCCCTAGAGTTTTAAAGTCAGATGTAATTTACTGAGATGTAATAAATCACTCTCAGTAATTCTGCTCCCCCCTTTTACCCTCCTGAGCACAGTAATTACTGCTCACTAGGCTCTCCAATGCCATTGTTCTACTGCTGAAGCCCAGCATGCTTGAGCTCAGAGCTCTAATTATAGGAGCTGATCCCGATGCCTTTCAAAATCAGTAGCACCAGAAAACAAGCTGGTGGCACTTCTCAAAGGGCTCTGAAGGCCTCATAGCAGGGCCTGAGGCTGAGCTGTTGAAGGCTAGTTAATTTAGCCCTATGGTTCTAGGATATGTGAAAGAGGCCCATAGACCAGACTCAAGGAGGCTGATAAGTGGGGGGGAGAAAGTAGTTTCTCAGCTGGTATGAAAATAACCCTGAGGCTCTGACCTACCACCAACCTCTAATTCACTCCCAACCCTTCCCTAAAACAAAGGAGCAGGACTTCTCCCTCCGCCTAATTCTGTGATTCCAGAAATCCTTAAAATCTGCCCTTGATAGTTTTGGTATGTGCATTGTAGTGGAGGGGCATCCCTTGGGAAAGGTCCTGCTGGAAGGCTGTAGTTGATGCCTTCCATCCCTCCAAGTGCCATTGGCCCTTCTTGGCTCCTGGGAATAAGCCCCTGAGCCCAACACAATGCTTTCCATAAACCCTTGTTGATTTGAATAGAAGAAACTACCACTGCCAACACACCATCAAACACCTGCCTCAGGGAGGGGTTCTTCACCTTTTTCTGAGTCCTGGACCCCTGTGGCAGCCTGGTGATGCCTAACCACGCTTTTTAAAAATGCTTTTAAATGCATAAAATTAAACCTACAGAATTACAAAAGAAACCAATTATACTGAAATAGTGATTAAAATGTTAAAAGTTCAAGTTCACACCAGGTCCCAAAAAAATCTATCCACAAGGTCTGTGGACCCCAGGTTAATAATCCCCCACTTAGAGGCTGGGTTCTCTTGGACTTGGTATAGGGAAGGGCTTATCCTGAAAGCCCCCCACTTTCCAGCTCTATAATAGGAACACAGCACTCAAGAGACCCAAGAAAATAGCCTGTTTTCATATGCTGGTTTTCTAGTCTCACTCTCAGTTGAGGTTGGAAAGCACTTTGATCCACCTCTAAAGGCATTTTCCTGTCAGCTAATTAATTGTTCTGCCATTGAATCTGCTTGGTCGGTAGACTAGTTTTAGGAAGGAGACTGGACCTGCAGCTCCAAACACAATTCATTTGGCTAGGTGAGCCCAGTTTCTTCAGTATGCTTGGGCCCAGTTATAAATGGGTTAAAATCGCCATCACTCTGGTCATAAGGGATGAATCTTTGCCCAAGGCCTGAAGGTCCATCCTCCACCACCTACTCTGCAGTTTTCTTGCATTCAATCTCAAATGCTTTAAGGAGCTTATCTTTAATTATAATAAGCAAGAAGGTGGAAAAGACTTAAAGTCAACTCCCTTCCAAGCAGCCAAAACTTTTCTCCAGCTTGAATCCCTCCCACTGCCTGGGAGCTTCCTGGTCTGGCAGTGGTAGCCCAAAGGGTGCTGGGGATTGGGGCAGTGTGATTGGGACGTTTCTCCCGTAGAGAAAGACGCCCAAAAGGTCCAATAGGGATATGATTTTATTGGTGCCACTTTCCTTTGGGAAGGGAGAAGGAGGAGGAAGCCATTTCCAGTGAGATTGCAGGTAAAATAGTGACATGACCTTTGCAAATGCCTCCATCTCTCCTTGAAATTGGATCTGACCTTGCATACTTAAATATTTTGTCCTATGTCAGCAGCATACAGAGATCTGATCCCGTTTGTGGAAGTATACAAAGATCACTTTTAAGGAATGGCTTTTCTCTGTAAGGGAAAGGAGGGGGCTCTTGGGGATGGTAGGGGACAATCAAGATAAACTCTCTTCTGGCTTCTGGCAGTTTGAGGGTTTGTTCTTCCCAGGTGGGAAAAAAGCGAAATGCTGTTTCATGGCCTTGATGCTTCTCACGGTGGTTGGGCTGGGGGCACCACAGAACGGAGGTATCAGGAAAAGCTCTCGGCTCTAGACAAGGAGCAGTCTTCCACTGTCACCACCTTGGGAAACTTTTCCTGCCTCCCAATCAGTCTGCTGTTTTGGGAGAATGTGGCGTAGGAGGCGGCGTGGCCCCAATGTAAACCTTTCACCCTCCTGTGCCTCCTCCCCTCCCATCCCTTCCGCGGGGCTTCCTGCCTCTGCAACGTCTGCTCTAGATCCCTGAGCGCGCGCCAGTCGGGGCCCCGAGGTCACCCTGGACTGGCGGCCACCTCGGCCTCAGGCCCAGGTGGGCCGGGGAGCGGGCGCAGCCGGGCCGGACTCTGCTGCAGAGTAGCCAGCAAAGGGGGAGTGCGGGACACGCCGAGCGAGGAGAGGGGGCCCATGCCCAAAAGCGCTCCTCAGGCGTTCTGACCTCCCAGTTCGCCAGCCCCATCGCCTCCGGCCCCCGTGCATGCACTCTTCCCAGGTCCAAGTCCGCTGGCCCGGATGCACGGGCCCCTCACATCCCCATCCCATGCGCCCGAAGCGCCTACCTTTCACCATGGGAACGGCCGCTGCCCTCAGGGGAGGACCCGGGCTCTCCACGTCCCCTGCGAGCAGCGCCTCGGCGCGTCCGAGGCGGCTGCACGTGATGGGCCCGGCTGGCCGGGGGCCGCTTCGAGCCGTCCCGCCGGTCGCTAGGAGCGGCCGCTCCCGCCAAGACCAGTCTGGTTGCAGCTAAGGGGCATTGCGGGGACAAGCAGCGTTAGTTGGGGCGCCCACTCCAAGAAAGCGGGCTGCATACAAGGACAGTTAACCCCTAGTTCCACGTCCCACGCCCCGCCGCCCCAGGGACCCACAAGCCGCTGCCGGCGCTGCTTCTCGGATTCTCTCTCGCCTCCTGCCCCCCCCTTTGCAGCTCCCTGCAGCGGCCGCTGCTTCTGCTCTTTCCGAGGTTAGCCCGGGCTCCAGGCGAGCGAGCGAGCAGCACGC
The DNA here is from genome assembly GCF_900497805.2 of Vombatus ursinus. NCBI lineage: Eukaryota > Metazoa > Chordata > Mammalia > Diprotodontia > Vombatidae > Vombatus > Vombatus ursinus. The sequence goes on along the minus strand of NW_020954571.1, from coordinate 5,477,191 downwards.
GCGCGGCGCGAGCCCAGTCCCAGTCCCGGGCGAGGAGCGCGCGCAGCAGCCGCTGCCGTCTCCTCCAGCCTGAGAGTTTGTGGGGAGGGGCGCGTGCCCAGTGTTAGGAGAAGGGGGGCAGAGTGGGGAAGAGAGGCGCGCGCCTGTGCTCGGAACCTGGGCGCGCTCCCTAGGGAACAATCTGCCGCCTAGGGAAGTTGCTGTGTGCGCAGGGGCTCTTCGCGCCGCAGGTGTTGTTGGCTTGCAAAGAACCTGGCCTGGAGGATGTGGGAAAGGGGCTGGACTGGAGGCCACCTCAGTTTAATACACCTGCCGGGCAGATGAGCCCAGAAGGTCCCTTGAGCTTTGCTCTGCTGCCTCTGCATGTACAGATCTTCCTGTGTGTGCGTGTGGAGACACTTTATAGGGGCTCCAGGCTCAGTGCGTGAAGCTTCTGGCTACATTGCTCTGTTCCCCAGGCCCAGGCTGCCATCTGCTCTGCGGGGCTTCCTCCCTGAAGACCACATAACCCATTACAGCCCTGCGACTAACCTTGCGGCAGCTCTGTAGACGAGGGGGTGGTGGCGGCTGGTTAGAGTTTTGGTCTCTTTTTTCCCAAGAGCTAATTCTCTAAGCACTCACTGTTCCAGAGTACTGGCCCCTCGTTTTGCTTTACAACCTAGGAACCGTAGCACTGGAGATTACCAGCCCAGAGAAGAGTCGGGGTTGTCATGTGGAGGAAGAATTAAGCTTTTTCTGTGAGAGTCCAGAGGACATAACCGAGAACATTGGTTTGAAGTTTAAGGGAAGCAGATTTGGCTCCCTATGGCGAAAAACTTTCTAGCAATTAGATGTGCAACAGTAGGATCGTGTTCCCTGGATAGAGAGGGCCTGTGCTATCGCTGGACTTGTTCAGGCAAATGTTAGTGATTCTGTAGAGGGCTATTTCTGCTTCAAATAGGACCATATGTCTTCTGAAGTCCCTTCCAATTCTGAGATTCCAGATCACTGTATAGTGGAAACCAGGGCCAGTATAATCAATCCTCCCATTCTATGTATGGGGAAATTGACTGCCAGAGAGGCGAAGTAATTTGCCCGATATCATACAGCAGGAACGTAAGGAGAAATGGTTAAAAATTAAACTTGCCTCTCCTCCCCACTCAGATAAGTAGCCAAGTACTTTACCATCGTGTCCCCGTGACAGGCACCTGAAATGTTTAGAAAAGGAAGAAATTATTTTAGAGAGCAAGTATGATATCAAGCACGGGCTATGTCAGAATAAGCTCTCCTTTATTTCATCTTTCTCTCACCCTTCCATTATTCTTTCCTTCCCTCCCTCTCTCCCCTGCTTTCTTCCTTGCTTGTTTCTTTTTTCCTTCCTTCCTTCCTTCCTTCCTTTCTCCCTAGACTGGTAAGTCCTAAGAATGTTGTAGATAAAGTTTACCTAGCTTTTAGCAAAGTACTTGACAAAGTGATGCCATTCCTATGGACAAGAAGCAAAGATATGACCCAAACAGTAATACATTTAGGTAGATTAGAGAGCTAGTTGATTGGTTGGACCTGGAGAGTAATCAAAATAGTTCATTGTCAAATTGGAAGGTGGGCTCCAGTGAAGTGCCTCAGAGAATCTGTTTTTGGCCCTGTGGTATTTAATGTTCTTATCAGTGCTTTGTGGAGGAAGTGTGCAGCAGTAGATAGACCACTGGCCTCTTAGGTAGGAAGAGCTGAGTTCAGGTCTTGCCTCTGACAAACCATGGTGTGAGCCTGGGCAGTCACTTGATCTCACATTTTTATAAGAAACTCTCTAATAGAAAGGGCTAATCTGCGTTGGTAGAGTGTGTTCATCCAGAAATTCCCTATTTCAGTGAAACCACAGATCTATTTCCTATCCTATCATTACTTCAGATAAAGCATTTTTATGTCATGTTTATTAAATTTATGCATGACACAAACTTTGGATGTCAGAGTCAGGAATTTTAAAAAAGATCTAGACTAGAACAGATGAGAACATTGGGCTGAATCTAATAAGATGAAATTTAGTAGGAATAAAATGAATAGAAATTATTTGGAGCAACATTTTTGCCACCAAATCACTGTTAAATGATTTTATAAAATAATATATATAAAGCATTTTTAATGACTTAGACTTGGTAATCTATCTAGTAGATAGAGTTCTGGTCTTGGAGTTGGGAAGACCTGAATTCAAGCTTCAGATACTTAACTGTGTGACCCTTGGCAAGTCACTTAACCTCTCTCAGCCTCAGTTTCCTCATCTGTAAAATGATAATAATAATAACACCAGCCCCACAGGGTTATTGTGGGGCCCAAATGAGATAATATGTAAAGTGCTTTACAAACCTTAAAGCACTATATAAAGGCTAGTTATTACTATAAACTGTTATACATTTGTCTTGCATTACTATTATTGTTTCACAAGGGGCATCATAGCCAGAATTTTTTTTTTTTAACAGCTCAAAGGCCTTATAATTTTTTTTTATTTTTAAGTTGGCTAATGTGGCAGAGAGGATAGTAAAAACAGTATTATCATGAGGCTCAACTAAGATTATGAAGAAATGTCAACTATGATCTTGGAAAGGTAGCATACCCCAGTGGATAGTGTGCTGAATCCCTGAAGCTGGGAAGGCTTGGATTCAAAGGCCACCTCTGACAATTATTAGCTGAGTAACCATGGGCAAATTACTTAATTTCTCTGAGGAGTTTTATTTTCCTTATCTGTAAATGATCACACCTATGTGTGTGATGTGATTATAGAGAATGAATGAGATGATTCACTAATAAAAGATTATGCTGATAGTTTGTACCTAGAACCACAAACTTGTCTCTGCTGATATCCCCTCCTTTCTCCAATCCATCCTTCACAGAGCTGCCAAGTTAGTATTAGGTCACTCCCATGCTCAAGAAGAGTCAGTGACTCCCTATTGCTTCTAGGATGAAATACAACATCTTCCGTTTGGCATTTAAGGCCCTTCACAATTTGGCTTCAGCTTATTTTTCCAGGCTTGTTGTAAATTATTCCCCAACATGTATCAGCCAAATAGGCCTACTTGTTGATCGTCATAGATGAGATTTTATCTCCCACTTTTGTGCCTTTGTATAGGCTGCTTTTCACTCCTACAATACTCCCCCATCCTTAAATAACAATACCTAACTTTTATATAGTGCTTTAAGGTTTGCAAAGCAATATCAAATGCAATCCTTACAATAACCTTGAGAGGTAGGTGCTATTATTATTCCCATTTTATAGATGAAGAAACTGAAGCTGAGAGAGGTGAAATGATTTGGCTGGGTTTACACAGCTAGTAAATGTCTGAGGCAGGGTTTGAACTCAAATCTTCCTGAATTCAGGTCCAAAACTCTATCTTCTATGTCACCTGTATGCCTCTAGAAGTCCTACTTTTCCTCAAGAAACAATTCAGGACTGCCAGAGGCCTTTTCTGATGCCCCAAATTGTTGGTGTCTCCCCCCAAATTGCTTTGTATTCACTCTGCATATACATTTTCTATATACTTATTTGTGTATCTATTATTCCCCTCCATCCCTCAATTCCATGTATGCATCTTGATGACTGGGACTGTTTTGTTTTTTTCCTTGCATCATTAAGGCCTAGCACAGTAGGTTCTTCCCCCCCCCCCCCAATGCTTGTTATATTAAGTAAGCTAGAGATGCTAGGAAATGGAGACAAGGAAATTCCAGGCTATGTAGAGAATGGGTTGGAGAGGATACAGATTAAAAGACACAAGTCCAATTAAGAAGCTTAATCTTCGGGAGAGGTAATTAGGGTCTGAACTAGGGTGATGACTGTGTGAATGAATAGAAGTGGATAGATTAGAGAGGTGCTATGAGGGGCAGCTAGGTGGCGCGGTGGATAGAGCTCTGACTTTGGAGTCAGGAGGACCTGAATACGAATCCAGCCTCAGACACTTGACACTTACTAGCTGTGTGACCCTGGGCAAGTCGCTTAACCCTATTGCCTAGCCAAAAAAAAAGAGAGAGAGAGATGCTATGAGACACAAGTGGATACACATTTGCCATAAGAAAAAGCTCTCAGTGAAAGGTTAATGATATTGTTTAGGATCATAATCCCCCTCCCCATTTTCAGCTTCCTTTTTACTTATTGTCTCCCCGCCCCTATTAAAATGTAAGCTCTGTGAAGGCAGGGACTGTTTTTCTTTCTTCTTGTGTTTGCATTTTCAGTGCTTAGCACATAGTAAGGGCTTAATAAATGCTTACTTACTTGACACCAGCCACTCCCAAACTGGGTCAGATCTTAGCCACTGACCCATGCCAAGATACTTCACTTGTGAGTGTACCTCACTTAAAGTAAACATGATATGGGAAAAAAACCTGTATTTGCACAAATATCTGTATGGGGAGGGGATCATTATTCTTCATAATATAAGGCATTCACCTTTGCATTCCTTTAAATAGCAAGTGAACGTGTGAAAGAGAATTTGTTCTATAAACAACTCTCCTGGGATTGGCTTCAGGCTAGACCATGCTGGGGAGGTAGACCTGCATCTAGCCAGCCTGTTTCTTCCTCTACAATACACTTCAGTTGCATGGCAACTTTATGGGATGACAGCCACTTTGTCCCCCCTGCCAACATCTTTCCATAGCACGCTTCTTCACTGGACATGTCCCAAAATGAAACAGATGGCCAAGCTGGTTGAAAAAAATCCCAAATAACATTGAAACATGTGAGACAATGAAGTGGTGATATTTTTCCAGGGCAAATGGAGTCTCTAAGGTGTTACCTTGTCTATTATTGCTTAGCTAGATGCTAAACTGATGACAATTTCATTTACACATATTAATCTCAGGTATCTTATCTGTATCTTAGCTTCTTAGCTAGATTTGTACCTCTCCTTAAGGATAGAGCCAACCTTTTTTATTTCCTCTTAGCAATGTGGTACCTAGCACAGTACATAGTAGGTGCACAAGAAACGTTTACCAACTGACTAAAGAAAAATAAAGCTTATGGTTTGTTGGGGAGCCACTGACTTCCCATGCATATGTGTTCAGACATCCGTGTGTGATATGATTGCAGAGAGTGAATAAGATGATTCTGGAAAAACATCATGCTGATAGTTTGTACTTAGAATTACAGATTATTGGAACCATGGAATGTTAGAACTGAAAGGAATCCTAAACATAGCTTTCAGGGCTGGAAGGGACCTTAAAACCTTGAATGTTAGAATATAGAATCGTATGTTAGAGCCCCACTTAATTTTAGTCAAAACCTCTTCATTTCCCAAATGAGGAAACTGGTAGCCATAGAATGTCATTGGTAGAAAAGACATTAGAACAGGGAATGCTGGAGTATAAACACAGACTATAAGAGCTGGAAGAAACCTTAAAACATAGAATGACTATGGGATATCAGAGTTGAAAGGGTCCTTAGAACAATGACTAGTAGATGGTGTCTGTTCTATCTAAGTCATTACAGAGTCAAATGACAGAAGGACTTTATAAAGACCCCATATGGTAAAGATCCAAATATAGGATTGCCTTTTCTCTCAAATTTGGCTTGTGTAATTCCCCAGTGTGGCCTATAATTGTTATTATTTTTCAGTGTAAGCCTTTATGATTTGTTTTCCCCTTTCAGTCTCATTTTAGGGTTTTGATCTCATTTTAGAGATATGACCAGGGCCAGCCTACAGTCAGATAAATGATTTCGACTATGTATTTCTATTCTAAGCCCTATGAGGGCAAGAACATTGTCATTTCATGTTTATATCTCCAACACTTAGCATGGGACTTTGCACATAGCACTTACTAAATGTTTGCCAAATTGAATTAGAACTTAGAAAACAGAGTGTTAGAACTGTGGGGAAGGGAGAGATAAGCATGTATATAGTACCTTCTATGTGCCAGGCACTGTGCTAAGTGCTTTACAAATATTATCTCATTTGGGGGCAGCTAGCTGGCGCAGTGGATAGAGCACTGGCCTTGGAATCAGGAGGACCTGAGTTCAAATGTGACCTCAGACACATAATACTTACTAGCTGTGTGACCCTGGTCAAGTCACTTAACCCCATTGCCTACGCCAAAATATATGTGTATATATATATACATATATATATAATCTTACTTAATCCTCACAAGAAACCTGCAGGGTAGCTGCTATTACTACTCCCATTTTACAGCTGAGGAAACCAAAACAGAACGGTTAAGTGATTTGCTACTTGGGAGGGACTTTAAAGACTGTTCAGCCTAAACACTTCTAACCATGACTCTGATCCTGCAGTGAAGCAAGAGGAATAAAATACACTTCAGGGGGAAAAAGTGTTTTGACTTGTAAGAAGAACTTATTTCTTTGGGAAGATTTCTCTTCCTGGGAAGATTTCTGATGTTAGATAATTAAGGTTAATGGTTTCTCCAATGCTTCAGTGACTCTGTAGAGAAAGGGACCAAATCAGACTTCCAAAAAAGAAGTCCAGTTCAGTTCAGTATATTCAAAGAAAGAATCAATCTAACCAGGTTAAAGAAAATGACATCTGGTTGATAGCCTTAACTTTTCACTGTTGATGGCACAGTGCAGACATGGACTATCAGAGCTCCAGTTCATGAATAACCTGTTTTTTAGAGCTGGTATTTTTCCTGTTATAGACAACACCAGAAAGGTGAGAGAGAGAGAGAGAGAGAGAGAGAGAGAGAGAGAGAGAGAGAGAG
>NW_020954571.1:5437859-5470509 GCF_900497805.2 Vombatus ursinus | reverse complement strand
AGAGAGAGAGAGAGAGAGAGAGAGAGAGAGAGAGAGAGAGAGAGAGACAGAGAGACAGAGAGACAGAGAGACAGACAGAGAGACAGACAGAGAGACAGACAGAGAGACAGAGACAGAGACAGAGAGACAGAGACAGAGAGAGACAGGGAAGGAGGAGGGGATGCACATGTGAAGAAGGGTGAGCAAGCAAACAGCCTGTGAGCATGTGTGAATATCCATGTGGCAGGCAGTATATTTCCATACCCATACCCTCTGTTGCACAGACAGCCTTTTCTGTCTGAAAAGAAATTATTGGTAGTTTTTAATTACTTCAACATTTTAAAACATTGTGACAAATGCATGTGATATGTTCGTTCTTTTAAAGTCACAGCAGATGATAGATGTGGAAAACTCTCCTTTATCGTACCCCAGTAAATCAATGAAGGGTTTCTTGGGACTTTTAGGGATCATCTTTACAAATCCTGCTAGTGGAAAGAGAAGAAGAAAAAAATAGAAATGAGATAGAGAAGTTCTGAGGGATTTATTGTTTCAGGACCTCTCTTCCATTCCATACAAATGTTAGTAAAGAGTTACTTTCATCTTTCTACCGCCTTTTTTTTTTTTTTTTTTGATACTGGACCTCCCTATCTGGTGCAGACTAGAAGTATAGCAGCCACTCGTGGCTGCTGGCTGATCCCACTGCTGATAAGTTTAGAAGTTTTAACCTATTCCATTTCTGACCAAGACCTTCTTAGGCAGCCTGGTGGTTTCCTGCTCACAGATAGTCATTATATTGGTACTGGTCTTAGTGTAGACAACCCAATTAGTTCTAGCCCAATAGTAGCTCAGAATGTCTAGGCTCAAGAAATCCACCTCGCCTAGCTGCCCCAGTAGCAGACATTATAGGCCTACTTTTTCTGCTTTTTTAATAGACAAACCAGTTCTCCCTAGCTTGATAACATTTGTGCCTTATCACCAAATGGTAAACATATTAATTTATTATCCCTGATACCTATAATGTAGTAGCTAATATACTAAACTACGCATATTCAATGATGTACCCAATGATGAATTAAAACAGTTCCTGCCCTTGAGGAGCTCATTATCTACCATGTGGCTATGCCTTTAAGCCAGGTTTGAACCCTTATCTGGTCTCCAAGCAAGTAATTTCTTTTCTATGTGGCTCAATTGCTCCATCTGTTAAAATGGGATAATAATACCTGAACTATCTGCCTCACAGGCCCATGAGGAAAATTTTTTGGTAAAACTGAAAACCCTATATAAAAATGAGTTACCATTATTTCTGGGGTGTGGATTTGAGTCTATTTGTGTGCACAATGGATTAAAAATAATTGCAAACCATGTTTTAATGACCATCCTTTTCTATTATTTATTTATTTATTTTTTGACAATCCTGTTTGTTTGTTTTTTTTAAGCCATTGGGGTTAAGTGACTTGCCCAGGGTCACACAGCTAGTAAGTGTCAAATGTTTGGTCTGAGGCTGGATTTGAACTCAGGTCCTCCTGACTTCAGGGCCAGTACTCTATCCAGACCTTCCTGTTTTTAAGAAATATTAAGGAGTCCCCTGAACTTGTCTTTTTGAGTTGCCATATTTTCCAGAAACATTGTACTTGAAGTATGCGGGTGGTCCTGAATGTGTCAAGGACAAAGCTCTTCCAAACCGATATGATTTGTTGTTTGCACCCCAAGCTGGACTCTCTGTGTGTCCTTAGGAGTCAAGACAGGCCCCAGTCAGTCTTCACAAGGTTGAGAAGCTGACCCTTGTAGATAAGCAGACCCTCCCATCTTCATGGTCTAGCAGTTCCCAAGGGAAAAGAAGGCTGCTTTTGCAATTGCCTTGTTCCTCCCCTTTGGGAGGGGTGTTGTCCTCTTCCCACCTTTATTGCATTTTTCCCCTTCCCAAGCCACTCCCCTTCAGGAGGAGATTTCTACTTTTCTTCTCCTCTCTTTGTTGTACTGTTATAAATATGCAAACTTCTGTATGGATTGTGAACTCTTTGCTCTGGCTTTGGGTTCCACATGCGTACTCATTTCTCTTGCAATAAATCTAGTTGCAATGCAATGTCTCATGGACTTGTGATACTGTTTTTGTTAGCATTGGTCACAGCCCTCAAAGAGCTTTCAGTCTAACTGGGAGAACATAACATGAGCACAAATAAATAAATACAAAGTATGTGTAACTGAAGTTGGACAAAGTGATTTCAAGAGAGAGAAAGTGGTAACAACTTGGAGAACTTGGTATATAGTATGATATGTTGGTCTATAACTAGTTTCTGCCAGACTGCTTTCCAGTTTTCCCAACAGTTTGTCAAGTGGTAAATTCTTGCCTCAATAGGTAGGTTCTTTGGGTTTGTCAAACACCAGGCCACTGTGCTCATTTGTTTCTGTATATCACATGTGTGATCTGTTCCACCGTTCAGCCTCTCTATTTCTTAACCAGCACCACATTGTTTTGATGATAACTGCTTTGTAGTACAATTTCAGATCAGGTGCTGTTAAGACCTCTTTCTTCCCACTACTTTTTTTATTATGTCCCTTGAAATTCTTGGCCTTTTTTCCCCCTTCAGATGAATTTTGTTATTTTCTAGCTCCATAAAGTAATCCTTTGACAGTTTGATTGGTATGGCACTGAATAAATAAACTTGAGTATCATCATGTTTATTATGTTGACTCTGCTACCTGTGAACAACTAACATTTCTCTAATTATTTAGATATGTCTTTTTTTGGTATAAAAAAGTGTTTTATATTTGAGTTTGGATAATTTCTCTGTGTGTCTTGGAAGGTAGACTCTTGTATTTTCTATAGTTATTTTAAATGGGATTTCTCTTTCTATCTCTTCCTGTTGGATTATAGAAATGCAGATGATTTATGTGAATTTATTTCAATCCTGCAACTTTTGCTGAAGTTGTTGTTTCAAATAGCTTTTAGTTGACTTTTTAGGGTTTTCTAAGTAAACCATCATATGAGCTACAAAAAAGTAATAATTTTGTTTCTTCTTTCCCTATGCTTATTCCCTCAATTTCTTTTTTTTTTAGGTAATTGGGGGTTAAGTGACTTGCCCTGAGGCACACGACTAGTAAGTGTCAAGTGTTTCATCTGAGGCCAGATTTGAACTCAGGTCCTCTTGACTTCAGGGCTGGGGCACTACCCACTACACCACCTAGCTGCCTCGTTTTCTTTTTCTTATCTTGTTGCTGTAGGATTTCTAGCACCACATTAATTAGCAGTGGTGATAATGGACATCGTTGCTTTATCTCTGATCTTATTGGAAAGCCCTTCTTGGTTTCAGATAGATAATACTTATCATATTAAGGAAAGATCCATTTATCCTGTTCTTGCTAGTGTTTTTTTTTAAAGCAGGAATAGGTATTGTGTCTTGTCAAAAGCTTTTTCAGCATTTATAGATACAATTTGATTTTTTTGTCATTCTTGCTATTAATATGGTCAATTATGTTTATGGTTTTCCAAATATTAAACAAGCTCTCTCTTCCTGATAAAAGTCCAACCTGATTATAGTGTATAATCTTTGTGATATATTGCTGTAATCTCCTTACTGATATTTTATTTAAAAACTTTGCATCAGTATTCATTAGGGATATTGGTCTATAGCGTTCTGTCTCTGTTTTGACTCCTCCTTATTTAAGTATCAAGACCAGTTTTATGTCATAAAAAAAATTTGGCAGGACCCCTTCTTTTCCTATTTTTTCAAACATTTTATGTAATATTAGAGTTAATGGTTCATTAAATATTTAATAGAATTTTATTATATATCCATCTGGTCATGAGGTTTTATTCTTCAAGAATTCATTTATGGCTTCTTCAATTTTTTTTTTTTGGAGATTGAATTAGTTAGGTTCTCTATCACTTATTCTGTTAATCTGGACAATTTATATTTTTATAAATATTCTTCTATTTCATTTAGATTGTCAGTTTTATTGACATATCATTGGACTGAAGGTCCCTTTTCTAGGGAACATAGGAGTCAAAGTCCTTTGCTAGGAGTGTAGGGAAAGGAAGTAGTATGCAAGGTCTGAAGAGAGGAGAATATTTTGGAATAGCTGCTTTACATAATGTGATGGAAAGTCAATTAGGCAAAAAATGTAAAGGAATTCCTGTGTACTAGTGAGGATCCAGTTGAGATTAGATCCCATAGTAATGATCCTAACCTGGAGAGTTGTGTGACTTTCTGTGGAATCATCATTATCTTTCCCCTAAAATCCTTCTTTCCTCCCAACTTTCTTATTATTGTTAGAAACATCATCTTCCTCCCTATTACCCAGGTTCTCCACCTCAGTGTCGTCTTTGACACTTTACTCACTACACATATCAAATTTATTGTCAAATTTTGTCATTTCTAGATGCAAAGTGAAGTCAGCAGAACCAGGAGAACACTGTACACAGTAACAGCAATATTATATAATGATCTACTGTGAATAACTTAGCTATTCTCATCAATACAATGATCCAGTATCATCAATACAAGGACTTATAATGAAAGGTACTGTCCATCTCCAGAGAAGGAACTGGTGGAGCCTGAATGCAGATTGAAGATATTTTTTCTTTACTTTTTGTTTTTCTTATTTTTTTGTCTGTGTTTTCTTTCACAGAATGACTTACATGGAAATGTGTTTTGTATGACAACATATGTATAACCTATGACAAATTACTTGCTTTCTAATGATGGGAAGGAGGGAAGGGAGGAAGAGAATTTAGAACACAAAATTTGAAAAAAGAATGTTAAAATTGTTTTGACATGTAATTGGGGAAAAATAAAATATTAAATTAAAAATAAATAAAACAATAGAGGTAGAAATTTTTTTTGTCATTTCTACCTTTGAAACTTCTCTTGATTTTACCTTTTTTCCCCTATTCACACAGTCACTACCCTAATATAGGCATTCATCAGCTTTTGCGATAGTTATTGCAATAGCCTTCTTATTGGACAACCTGTTTCAGGTTTCTCCCTACTCCAATTCAGCCAGCATTCAACTGTCAAACTGAGTTTCCTAAAGCGCAGGTCTGTCTATCAATAAACTCAAATGGCTCCCTTTTACCTCTAGGATCAAATGTAAAAGTCCTCAATTTGGTATTTAAAGCCCTTCACAACCTGGACCTTTCCTACCTTTCTAGTCCTCTTATATTTTACTTCCTTACCTTCACACTTCAAAAAGCCAACTGGCTTACCAGCTGCCCTTCATATATGACTTTCCAACTCCTGACTGTGTTTTGCACTGTCTGTCCTCCATGTTTGGAATTCTCTTCCTCCTTACCTCTCCTTCCTAGCTTCCCTGACTTGTTTTAAGACTCAATTCAAATTATACCTTTTGCAAGAGGCCTTTTCCTGCATTACTAGTGCCTTCTCTCTGATATTAACTCATTTATACTTGGCAAGATTCTAATTTTTTTTTTATGTCTGAAGCCCCAATATGTGGGTGGTTTTAATTTATTTTTTCCCAATTTTTTAAACATTTTTATTTCAAGTTTTGAGTTCCAAATTCTATCCTTCCTTCCTTCCCTTCCCTCCCTCCTCTCTGAGACAGTAAGCAATCAGATATAGTTTATATTTGGGCAATTATGTAAAACATTTCCCACATCAGTTATTTTGTATGAGAAGATTCAAATAAAAGAAAAAGAAAGCGAAAAACAGCATACTTCAGTCTGTATTCAATCAATATCAGTTCTTTCTCTGGAGGTAGATAGTATGCTTCATCATTAGTCCTTTGGGATTGTCTTGGATCATTGTATTGATGAGAATAACTAAGTCATTCACAGTCCTTCATCAAATAATATTGCTGTTACTACGTACAACGTTTTTCTAGTTCTATTCACTTCATTATGCATCAGTTCATGTAAGTCTTTCCAGGTTTTTCTGAAATAGCCTGTTTGTCATTTCTTATAGCACAATAATATTTCATTACAATCATATATCATAGCTTGTTTAGCCATTCCCCAATTGATGGGCATCCCTTTGATTTCCAATTCTTAGCCACCACAAAGAGTTGCTATAAATATTTTTGTGCAAATAGGTCCTTTTCTTTTTTTTAGGATGCCTTTGGGATATAGACCTAGCAGTGGTATTGCTGGATCAAAGGGTATACACAGTTTTATAGCCCTTTGGCCATAGTTCCGAATTACTCTCCAAGATGGTTGGATCAGTTCACAACTCCACCAACAGTGCATTAGTGTCTCAGTTTTCCCATATCCCCTCCAACATCCAACATTTTCCTTTTTTTTTTTGGTCATATTAGCCATTCTAATAAGTGTGAGGTGGTACCTCAGATTGTTTTAATTTGCATTTCTCTAATCAATAGTGATATAGAGCATTTTTAATATGACTATAGATAGCTTTGATTTCTTTGTCTGAAAACTGCCTGTTCATATCCTTTGACCATTCATCAATTGGGGAATGACTTATACTTTTATAAATTTGACTCAGTTCTCTATATATTTGAGAAATGAGGCCTTTATCAGAGAAACTTGTTGCAAAATTTCCCCTCAGTTTTCTGCTTTCCTTAAAATTTTGGTTGCATTGGTTTTGTTTGTGCAAAAACTTTTAAATTTTGTATAATTAAAATTATCTATTTTATGTTTTGTAATGCTCTCCCTATCTTGTTTGGTCCTAAATTCTTCCCTTATCCATAAATCTAGCAAATAAACTATTCCATGTTCTCTTATTTATGGTATCACCCTTTATGTGTAAATCATGTAAATCATTTGACCTTATTTTGGTATACCATGTGAGATATTGGTCTGTACCTAGTTTCTGCCATACTGTTTTCCAGTTTTCCCAGAAATTTCTGTCAAAAAATGAATTTTTGTTCCAAAAGCTTGGATCTTTGGGTTTATCATATACTAGATTACTATGGTCATGTAGTATAATGTAATTTGTACCTAATCTATTCCACAGATCTAGCACTCTATTTCTTAGCCAGTACCAGATTGTTTTGATAATTACTGCTTTATAATACAATTTGAGATCTGGTATGGATAGTCCACCTTCTTTCACATTTTTTTCCATTGATTACCTTGATATCCTTGAGCTTTTGTTTTTCCAAATGAATTTTGTTATTCTTTTTTCTACCTCTATTAAATAATTTTTGATAGTTTGGTTGACATGGCAATTAATAAATAGATTATTTTAGGTAGAATTATAATTTTTATTATATTGTCCTGGCTTACCCATGAGCAATTACTATTTTTCCAATTGCTTAGATCTGACTTTATTTGTATGAAAAGTGTTTTATAGTTGTGTTCATATAGTTCCTGGGTTTGTCTTGGCAGGTAGACTCCCAAGTATTTTATATTGTCTACAGTTATTTTAAATGGAATCCTTCTTTCTCTCTCATGTTGGTGGATTTTGTTGGTAATGTGTAAAAATGCTGATGATTTATGTGGGTTTATTTTGTATGCTGTAATTTTACTAAAATTATTAATAATTTCAAGTTTTTTTAGTTGATTCTCTAGGATTTTCTGAGTATAACATAGTATCATCTGCAAAGAGTGATAGTTTTGTTTCCTCATGGCCTGTTCTATTGTCTTTAATTTCTTTTCTCTTATTGCTAAAATTAACATTTCTAGTACAATATTAAATAATAGAGGTGATAATGGGCATCATTGTTGGGAAGGCTTCTAGCTTATCCCTGTTACAGATAACGCTTGCTGATGGTTTTTGATAAATATTATTTATCATTTTAAGAGAAGCTCCATTTATTCCTATGCTCTCTAGTGTTTTTAATAGGAATGGGTGCTGTATTTTGTCAAAGGCTTTTTTTGCATCTGTTGAGATAATCATATGATTTCTGTTGGTTTTGCAGGATTCTATTCTAGGCCTTCTCTCATTATACTCTCAGTGATCTCATCAACTCCATGGGTTCAATTCTTATCTTCATGCAGATGACTCAGATCTATATATCTAGCCCTCATATGCCTGCAATGCCATATCACCAACTGCCTCCTGGACATTTCCACCTGGACAATTCCAGAATAAGCGTCTCAAGTCAAGTGTTGCATCTTCTCTTTAGATCACTGTAGAATTCTCCATGCTCTTCATATTTACTGGAAGGGATGTCCTCAGTCCTTTGTTGTTTCTGCTTGTAGCTCCTTGGAGAACTACTGTGGTAACTTGCTGGTAGGGATTTTCAGTTTGAGTTATCAGACTCTTTCTCATATTGTTAGCACCCTGATAGCTCACCCATTTTAAGTTGCTTTGTTTTACTGACCTCTTCCCTTGTTTTCCTTCCTCTTCAGCTCAAGCCCTTCTCCTTCTGCTCTTGTCTGTCTGTCTATCTACCTACACACATATTATCTACCCCCATTGAGGCCTGGGGCTGTTTTTGCTTTTTCTCTGCATTCTAGCACTTAGCAACAGTGCCTCGCAAATAGTAATAATAAGAATAGCTAGCATTTATATAGCACCTTAAGATTTGCAAAGTGCTTTATATATATTATCTCATTTGATCCTCACAACAACCCTGAGAGGTAGATACTATGATTATTAATTAGTATTATTACTGAAACTAAATGTTAAGTTTAGTTAAACTAAACTGGAGTCACCCAGCTAAATAAACAAGTGAGGTAGGACTTGAACTCAGTTCTTCCTGACTCCAAGACCAGCAGTTTATCCCCTGGGTCACTTATATGCCTAATGAGCACTAATAAATGCTTGTGGGTTCTATTTCCTTCTATTTCCTTCTTTTTGTTCCTTTTTGCTCCTTCTGAAGTCCTTTAGTTCTTGCCTTTCTCTTCCTTCAGCAGTAGCAGCAACCCCCCAAAATTTCTCTTCCCTAAATTCAAATGTCTATTTTCAACAGTTTAAAATTTCACCAGCCCAAGTCAGGAGGACCTGAGTTCAAATCCAACCTCAGACCAAACACTTCACACTCACTAGCTGTGTGACCTTGGGCAAGTCACTTTACCCCGATTGCCTCACAAAAAAAAACCCAACAAAACACAACAGAACAAAAACAAAACAAAAAGGGGCAGCTAGGTGGTGCAGTGGATAGAGCACCAGCCCTGAAGTCAGGAGGACCTGAGTTCAAATCCGACTTCAGACCAAACATTTGACACTTACTAGTTGTGTGACCTTGGGCAAGTCACTTACCCATGATTGCCTCACCAAAAACAACAAAAAACAAAAAAGAAAAACCCAACAACAACAAAAAACAGTTTAAAATTTCCTTAATAGTTTTTTTTAAGGCAATTGGGGTTAAGTGACTTGCCCAGGGTCACACAGCTAGTAAGTTTCAAGTGTTTGGTCTGAGGTCAGATTTGAACTCAGGTCCTCCTGACTTCAGGGCCGGTGCTCTATTCACTGTGCCATCTAGCTGCCCCAACAGTTTTTTCTCTTGCTTTAGCTCAAGTCCTTCCTCACCTTTTCCCAAGGAAGCTGAAAGTAGAATAGCATCTCTCAGATAAAAAAATTTTTTTGCCTTGCTGGACCATGGAGAGATATGATCAAGATAATTTTGCTCTTTCTATTAGCATAGAATTATCAGAGTAAGTGCTGATTGTTGTGAGTTTTAATAATACTTAGAAAGTAAAACACATTTCATAAACACCATAACAGTTCATTACATTAAGAGAAAGAGCTTTTAGGGCTTTGGTCCTTTTCATGAAACAAAAGGAGTTTATTACTGTAAACTTTGTCTTGAGGGGAAGAAGTGCCATGGCCAGTAGATCCAAATACAAGCAGAGACATGTCCTCCTCTGGGGAGAAAAACAAGAAAGAACCTCAGTTCAGATTTTTTAGTTCTTTCTTGGTCAGAAATCCTGAACTGCTCCATGTTGTTCCTTGCCTGACTCCAGTTCTGTGGAGTGATCATTTTGGACATAAATAGGTAGAGAGGTTATTCCCCTGGAGCAGAGGTGTGTAGAAGAGAAATGGGTCATAGGATTATATATTTGAACCTAGAAGGTATTTTGAAGACTATCTGGTCCAACTCCCTCATTTTATAGAGGAGGAAATTGAGATTTGTAGAGATAAAACGGCATACCTTTCAGCAGGGACAATGAGAACCTGAATCTTCCTAAAGGAGAGTAGAAAATTCAGCCACTGAGCTATGGCCAGAGAGACATGTTTAGGCAGATGGAATCTCATGATGCTACTCAAATTTTACCATCAGTGGCCACATGCTATAAGGTCATCCATCCTTGGGGGTATAAGAAAAAAAACTAAAAATCAAGGAGTGAGCTCAGGTGAGGACAACAGCCTGTTCTTTATTTCTTGGCTATTTTTTATCCTATTGCTCTGACCCTCAGTGAGCCTGGTGGCAATCAAAAGGCACTAAGACTTTAGGGGTGGGGTGGTGGAGGGTAACTTTTTCAGCTCCAGGGTAAGTGGTCAAGGCCGTGAAAGGATCCTCTGGTAAGGCTTAGGGGGAAGCAGAGATAGGGTTGGAACTGGAGAAGGTTTTTCCCCCCTAGTTTGTGATCAAGTTACTCTCTCTTTTCAGTAAAGTTTCCCAATTCCTAATTTGCTTAAACCAGGCTTATATCTGACTCTCTCCAGTCTAAAATGAGTTTCAGATGAGTTCAGACTATACCCTGCCCCTCCCCACCCTACCTTTCCCTTTATGCCAAAGCATTGGTATTAGGTGGCAGGAATATAATTTTAGGTATAGATACCACGAGTGTCTGGTGGGTGATGGGAGGGAACAATAATTCTTCTTCCATCAGTCATGAGGTGATTCCAAATGGGTCTTCATTCCTAGCACTATCCCTGAGATGCAGGGTTTGGGGAAGGGGTAAAATACTAGGGGCTTTAGGTTCCCAGAATCCCTTTTCTTTGGAGGGGAAGGTCCCCAGCTCAGGAGCTTTTAAAGCCCAGTTAGTAAATTGGCCATCTTAGGGTTTTGTCCATGGTGCTGAAACGAGCAGGTTGGGTCCTCCTGTTGTACTGCGTCTTTGAAGTGGAGAGGGTATGGAGCCTGAATCAGCAAGGTGTTGTTGGTTTTTTTTTTTTGTAATCTAAAATGAAAAAAATTAATAATCACTTTCATTTTCAAACATATCTCGTCCCTTTCCCCTACAAAGAGAGCCTATTTAATCTTTTGCAAGAATATGAAAGGAAAAAAACACAGTAAAACTAACAAACAGTCAAATCTTAGGAGTAGGTGCAATGTTTCACATTCACCGTACCTTACCTCTGAAGAAGGGAGACGTGCATTTTCTCTTCTCTTCTGGAGGGGTCAAGCTCGGTCTTTATATTTATACAGCATTTGGCTTTGTTGTTGTTCTTTCCATTTACATTGTTACAGTCATTGTGTACATAATTTTCTTGGCATTGCTTCAGATGGAATCAGTTGTAATCTTCTTGTAATTTTCTTCATTCTTCATAGTCATTGTTCCTCATGGCATAGTAATTTTCCATTATGTTTGTATACCACAGTTTGTTTGCCCCTTCCCTGATAGATGGAAATTTATTTTGTTTGCAGTTTTTTTTGTGCAAACCTTTACATAGAAACTCCTAGCTTAGGGGCTGGCCTGATTATTTTGTAGTAATCAAGTTGTTGGGTCAACTCCATCTTTACAGAAGGCAAGAAAGTGCTTGGTTAGCATTGTTTCCCAGTACAGAGGGGATGTGGAGTCCAGGGCTGCAAACTCTTTGCAAAGAGTTTACAGCTTATAGACAATGAAACCAATTCTATAATCAACAAGGAATGGTTTCAACTCCTGGGGAAGCACCCCATTATAGGAAGCAAATAGGGGTCTATTTAGCATTGCCTTCTTATATCAGAGGAATTACAAGGCCTAAAGCTTCAGAGTCCAAAGCCAGGAGCTAGTGGTTAGGGATTCTGAAAGCTGAAGCTTGTGGATCCTAATCTTCCTTGTGTCCTTGTCTGACTGTGTCATCTCCCCCACCCCCACCCTAATCAATAAACTTCAGTGGTTCCATGTTACCTTCAGAACTAAGTATAAAATCCTTTGTTTGACATCTGAAGCTCTTTACAACCTTGCCTCTTCCTACATTTCTGCTCTCCTTATACTTTGTTCACATCTATGCACACTATGACCCAACCATACTGACCTACTTGTTGCTTCTCTAATGCTATCCTCCATCTCTGATCTCACTTCCTTTGTACTAGTTGTTTCCTATGCCTAGAATGCTTTCCCTCATCACCTTCTTCTTTTAGAGTACCTGGTTTCCTTCAAGACTCAGGTAAAATACTAAGTTTTATAGCAAACCTTTCCTGTTTTACCAAATTGCTGATGTCTTCCACCCCAAGTTTACCTTCCATCTATTTTGTATGTAACTGTTTGTATACATGTTGTCTCTACCATTAGAATGTATGGCCCTTGATGCAAGGACTGGTTTTGTACCCCTTTTTGTATCCCTAGTGTTTAGGATACTGCTTGAGACATGGTAAGCACTTAATATGTGCTTATTGATTGAGAGTGATACAAAAATGAACTAGTTCTTTTCTGTTATGTGAAGGGAAAGGCTATGTGGTCTTCTCTCAGATATGGCCCAGGGATAGCATTGCTGCCCCAAGATTTTCTCTCTATGCTGTTTTAAATTCTTGAGCAACAGGAAGAGTACAATTGGTGAATATGTAAGAGATAGGCTGTAGAGGTTAGTAAATGGAAGCTTCTACCAAGAGGATAAAGGAGTGGAAGAGGAAGAAAACTGGATAAATTTTTTCTCCCTACTATGTCTTTTTTGTCTTAGAGGCAAGAAGGAATCATCCTTTTTCATTTCTTCCTAATTCTAACTTTCTTCCTGTTTTTCCATCTTTTCAAGTGGAGAGGAATCTATCCAACCATCACCCCAACTCTCACTTCCCAACCTAATTTAGCTTATATTCTACATACTCTCCAAATGCTGACTCTTCAGGAATTTGAACTTATAAATCTCAGTTTTCTCATCTATAAATTGGGGATAATGATATTTGTGCTACCTACTTCACAGAGTTGTTATGAGCAAAATGCTTTGTCTATTTTAGAGTGGTATAGAAATGGAAACTATTATTTGTTGTTGTTCAGTTGTTTTTAGTCATGCCCAACTCTTCCTGATCCCATTTGGGGTTTTATTGGCAAAGATACTAGAGTGATTTGCCATTCCCTTCTCCAGCTCATTTTATAGATAAGGAAACTGAGGCAAACAGAGTTAAGTGACTTGCCCAAGGTCATACAGCTAGTAAATGTCTGAGGTCAGATTTAAACTCAGGAAGATGAGTCTTCCTGACTTTAGGCCTGACATTATCCACTGTACCACCTAGCTGCCCCAAGCTACTATTACTATCATTATTATGGGGAGAAGGGGACATAGCTACACAGCTGTTCTTTATTTGGTAAGGGTGGAGAGAAGAAATGCTGTAGCCCCATGCTCAAATTTGTTCCATCAAGGAATGCACTCATCACCTGTAGTCTCCTTGTGACGATGTCTAGACTTTAAAAACTTCCTCCTCCTCCTTCCCTCTCCCACCAACCCCCTTTGATGGAAGGGTTACAGGGAACTGACCAGGTGCTGATGTCTTGTGGATATGGACAGGAGTGCTTTAGTTCTGGATTCTGCTCCTGCCAGCAGTACAAGGTTTTCAGCAACTCCATGTAGGGGCCTGCTAATGTCTCTAGAAGCCTGTCTTCTCCTAGTCAGGCAGAGTAAGAGCTGGGGAGCGGGAGAACTTAAGCTTGTGCTTCTTTTAATCCTTTACTCTGCTGGAATAGACCAGGAGAAGACATTGGCTTCATCTTCTGAGTTCTATGTAGAGATACATCTATGCTATCCTCAGTGAGAAGCTGTCTTGTCCTTGAAACCTTTGGAGCAAGAAGGGGAAGGGGGTAGGAAGGGAAAAAGTGTTTGTATAGTGCCTACTATGTGCCAGGCAGTATGATAAACTTTTTACAAATATCTCATTTGATCTTCACACCAACCCTGTGAGGTAGGTGCTATTATTACCCCCATTTTATAGTTGAGAAAACTGAGGCAGAGGGAGGTTAAATGATGTGCCCAGCATCACTCAGCTAGTAAGTGTCTGAGGCCAGATTTGAATTCAGGTCTTCCTGCCTCCAAGGCCAGTTCTCTATTCACTGTATCAGCTAGCTCCAGGAAACCTCTATTTTATCATTTAACAGCCTTCTCTTTCAGAAATTTCTTTTCATATTAAACCCGGATTGCTCATGCTGAGCTCAAGTGTATTTCCCCTTATTTAGTCTTTAGGCAGACTTTCCTCCCCCTAACTCTCAATAGTCCTCCCTCATCTCCACGATCTCTCTCATTGTCATTTCCTTATTTGTCCTCAAATTCACCTGGAGAAAAATAGGCCTTTCTTGAGAATAAATCTCACCCCACACCTTGAACGCCCACAACACCTTTCACCCTACTCACATCCCCTTCTGACAGTCTCCTGTAGTAAGGGCCCTCACCTCTTAGATGGGACTTCACCAGTAGTAGAAAATGTACAGCAGCCCTTGCCTATTCCTTTCCCTTATACCAGAATTTATTCCACTATTTCCATTTGTAGTGCAGCTAGGTGGTGCAGTGGATGGAGAGCCTGGCCTAGAGTCAGGAAGACTCATCTTCCTCAATTCAAATCTGGCCTCAGATACTTCCTAGCTGTGTGACTCTGGGCAAGTCACTTAATCTTGCTTGCCTCAGTTTCCTCATCTGTAAAATGAGCTGAAGAAGGGAATGGCAAACCACTCCAGTATCTTTGCCAAGGAGACCTCAAGTGGGGTCACAAAGAATCAGGCACAACCAAAATGACTGAACAACAACAATTTCCATCCTTAGACAGGAGGCATGGCATAAGGGATAGAGCCATGGACCTAAAGTCAGGAAGACCTTGGGTCCAAATCAGACCTCTGACACTTAAAAGCTGTGTAACTTTGGGCAAATCAAGTTAAATTTCTTAGTTCCTTCAGTTATAAAATAGAGAAGAAAATACCTGTAGTCCTGAGCTGTTGTGAAGTTCCCAGGAGGTAATGTATATAAAGTGCTTTGAAACCCTTAGAGCACGATATAAATGTCAGTTATTGTCATTTGTCTCATTTCCTTCTCTTTTTACCTATCCTTCACTTCCTCCTCTGTACCCTTGCCTGTCTTTGTCCTCATCCCCCTTCTCCATCCCTCTTTCTGGCTTTTTCCTCATTCCCTTCTCCACATAAGGAAGAGCACATGAAAAGGGACAGAGTTGGGAAAGTACACGATGTGTTCAGGAGTCAGAGAGATGTCCAGTTTGACTGGAGCATAATGTGCATGGAAGTCAGTATTATGAGAAATCTCAAGTAACTCTGCATAGTGGAGGGCCTTGAATGCTAGGAAAAGAATTTTGAACTTTGCCTGGTAGTCATTAGAGAGTCACAGAAGAATTATGAGCAAGGAGTGATATGACCAGGTCATCACAGAGGCTTCTTCAGGAAGAAAATTAGTCTGGGCTCAGCCAGTGCGATGTTGGGAGAAGCAGCCGTTGGCCTAATTACCAGGTAGGGGTACAGCTGTGCTGAAAAAAGACAAAGAATGTTCAAAGTTATTGATCCTCGCTTCCAGAAGGAGCCTCGTGCTTTGACAAGCCAAATCACTTAGCAACATTTATTTTTAGACATATGTTGGTTCTTTGCCAATGTTGGAAAGGGTTGGGGGTGGAGTTGATCTGTTCTATTCTCCAAGCCATGAGCAGACTGGCAGGAGACTTAGGTTGTAGTCCTTGCTCTGAAACTTCCTGTGGGACCTTGGGCTAGTCTCTTGCCTTGGGTAAACTTTAGTTTTTTTCATTGAGAAAGTGAATGTGTCAAATTAGATGGTTGCTGAGGTTTCTCCAACTGACATTCTGTTCTAATATTGTGCCCATTTCAGGCAGCTGGGTGGTCCAGTGGATAAAGTGCTGGGCCTGGAGGAAGACTTGAGTTAAAATCCAACCTCAGACACTTACTGGCTGTGTGACCCTGGACAAGTCACTTAATCCTGTTTGCCTCAGTTTCCTTATCTATAAAATGAGCTGGAGAAGGAAATAGCAAACCACTCCAGTGTCTTTGCTAAGAAGACCCCAAATGGGGTCACAAAGACTCTGACATTACTGAAATGACTGAACAACAACAGAAAAGGCCCATTTCATGTTAGAAAGCTAATGAGGCTGAGTATATGGTTTTGATGTCACTGAACTTTAGAAGAAGCTTGGCGTAGTGAATAGAATGCTGGACCTAGATTCAAATCCTATCTCTGACATTTACTAATTTTATGACCATGGGAAAGTCATTTAATGTCTGTGAGCCTCAGTTTTCTCATCTGTGAGATGGAGGACAAGAATATCTATAGTACCTGCCTCTCAGTTTTGTTGTGATACTCAGATGAAATCATACATGTAGAATATTGTATACACATTAGCTCTTGTTGTCTGAGAAGGAGGCTGAATTTTGAAGCCTCTCCAACATCGAACAGAGCCCCACTGGTCGATTCAGGAACCTTGATGGGGTGAAGAACCCTCAAGGGATTTGTTGTCTGGAAATTATCAGTAAAACAAATGATGATAATGATAGCTAAGGTTTAGATAGCACTCTATAGTTTACTTTGCCTCATTTTAATTGATATACACAGCAGCCTCATAGGTAGCCCAGGTATCATTATCCCTGTACTACAGATGGGGAAACTGAGGCTCAGAGATTTGAGTTGAAGCGATTTCATGGGATTATAGATTTAGACCGGGAAGGAATCTTAGAGGTCCCTTAGTTTGATTCTCTCATTTTCTAGGTGAGAATATTAAGGCACTGAGGTATTCAAGATCACAGTTATTAAGTGGTAGAACCAGTTTTTGAACCCAGGTTTTCTTATTCTGAGATCAGAGTTCATTCTACTGTGGGTGCTGTGAAACCAGGGCCAGTGTCCTGGTAGATGTCTCAAATATGCTTCATTTGGAATACTAGGCTTATCAAATGCCATGAAACCACATAATAATGTTGCTCATGATGTCAGAAATGTGAAAAAAGTGGGAAAATTGTAAAATAGATAGATTATTTGGGACACCTTCCCTAACCTACCCAACTTACAGAGCCGTCTCTCTCCTCTCTCAAAGCACTTACTATAGCCAACTCATTGAGTACCAATCATATATTACCTGTCCTGTTAGTTTTCTTCTTCCCTTCCTTCTCTTCCTCCTTTCCCTCTCTCCCTCCACCCCTCTTTCTCTTTCTTTTCTTTCTTTCTTTCTTTCTTTCTTTCTTTCTTTCTTTCTTTCTTTCTTTCTTTCTTTCTTTCTTTCTTTCTTTCTTTTTTTCTTTCTTTCTTTCTTTCTTTCTTTCTCTTTCTTTCTTTCTTTCTTTCTTTCTTTTTTTTCCATTGCTCTGTAGTTGTTATCAGCTCCCAGAGAGGAACCAATGTAGATTTACCAATGTAGATTGACACTTTTTATGAAACTTCTACTCTGACAGAGTTTCCTGGGAGCCCTGAAAGTTTAAGTGACCTACCCAAGGTTACACAGTCAGTATAGAACAGAAAAGCAGAATTGGAACTCAGGTCTTTCTTGAATCATGGTCTAATGAAGAGGCCAGGCTACCTCTTCAGTAGTTAACTTTTCAGGCCCATGTCTTGTTTGGACTATAAATTCTCCCAGGTCAGGGACTATTTCTTTTACTTCTACATCATTCACAACAGTTCCAGGTACACAGTATGCTCTCGGTAAATGTTCTAGAACTGAAATGACCAACCTCATTAATTAACACCTATTTTAACCTAAGACAGTAAGGGTTATCCTTTTACCTCAATGCTGGCCTTGTAAAGGAATCTAGCCATAGCAACACTGTAAAGTTTCAATTAGAGAGAATTCAATTCAGTAAACATTTATTAAGTGCCTACTATGTGCCAGGCTCTGTGCTAAGTTCTGGGGACACAAAAAGAGGCAGAAGATGATCCTTACCCTCAAGGAGCTTACAATCTAATGGGGGAGACAAAATATAAACAAATATATACAAAGCAAGCCATATATAGAATAAATAGGAGATAATTAAAAGAAGAAAAGCTTTGTAATTGTATATTTTAATCTCCATGTAAACTATGAATTCCAGAAGAGATTAAAGTAATCCAGATATTCATTTCTGCTTCACACATGACAGGCCCTCTTCTTGGTGTGCTTTTACAATTCAGGTATAGGGAGGGCAGGGATTATTATCTCCCTTAGACAGATGAGAAAACTGAGGCTCTCTGAGGAGGGGGCAAATCATTATGGCAAAAAAAAAATGAGTCTCTCATTCTATAATTTCCACAGTCAGGTGAGCTGGTGGGAAATGGATCATAGGATTATAGATGTAGAGCTGAGGGACCTTATAGGCCTTGTCTCATTTGGCAGAAGAAGAAACTGAGGCCCAGAGAAGATAATTGACATGCCCAGGGTCATACACATAGCAAGTGATTGAGGTAGGATTTGAACTTAGTTCTTCCTGATTCAAAGTTTAGAGCTCTATCCACTATCACATGCTTCCCTGTCATGGTGCAGTCCCTCACATGTGAAGTTCTGGATTCCTTGGGTGAAACCACTCCTAGGGTGGATCCACATAAGTAGAGGTGGAAGGTCCATGAGTGTGGCACATTGTACCTATTTTCAGACTTTTTTGACATATTGATCAGTAAAACTGATTTTTTTTCTCTTTTCCTTTTTTTGTATTTAAAAAGTATTTGTTTTATGGGAATGGAATTTCTCTGGAATGGAGAGAGACATTGGGGAAAATTTTCATGTTAAAAAAATCAATAAAAATTTATTTTGAAAAAAGAAAGCAATGGATGTTTAGGTGGCATGGTAGATAGAGCACCAGCCCTGGAGGACCTGAGTTCAAATGTGGTCTCAGACACTTGATACTTCCTAGGTGTGTGACCCTGGGCAAGTCACTTAAGCATGATTGCCTAACCTAAATAAATAAATAAATGAATGAATGAATGAATAAATAAATAAATAAATAAATAGGAAAAAGAAAGCAGAATTTTGTTGATAAAGGAAAAGTTTCTGCCTACCACCAAAGCATGGAAAGAACCTAGACCTAGAATAGACCTTCTTCCTCCTCCTTCATCATTACTTCACTATCTTCCCAAGCCCCTACTTCATGCTGGCAGTGAGAAAAGACCTCTTCAGTTCTGAGCTATTCAATTAAATGTCGGTGAAAATGCAGCTCAACACCTATTCTCCTCCTTCAGCCCCAAATACCTTTTCTCCAGGTTTGTGGATTCTGAAATTGCACAAGCTTCTGCAGGAGACTGAAAGCTCAGGAGCTCAGCTGAGGCCATAGGACTGAGGCATTGAAGCTCTCCTAGGGACAAAGGGAGGCTACTCCAAGGGATTTTGGAGACTCAGAAGTGAAAAAAGATAAATGTAGAGCTGCCACTTCCTATATCACTCGGATCAATGCCTAGAAATGGCTCTGTCCCTTGGCATTTAGATCAGTGCCAATGAAAAGAATGCTACTCTTTCCCCCAAAGAGAGGAAGAGAGACCTTATTCATAGGCAGATATGCATCTTTGTGCTTCCATGGGAAGGCAAATCTTACCATGAAGCTTGAGGTGACTCTTTAGAACTCTTTACCATCACATTGTGGTCCCCCCAGCCCCCAACTCAGTATAGAGGCATCCAGGAAGGATCAATTCTCCACCGTTTGCAAGAGGTTTATCTGTTTTGTCAGTTAACCAGGTCTCCTTCCTCTTATCCCCACATAGATCCCAGAATTGAGTCAGGTTTGGGCTAGATATAGAAGGGATTAATGTGTGTGTGTATGCATGTGTGCGTGTGTGTGCGCGTGTGTGCATGTGCACATTTACTTGAATGTTTTCATGTGTCTGTGCTTGTGTTTTCATGCTTGTGTGTGTGTGTGTGTGTGTGTGTGTGAGAGAGAGAGAGAGAGAGAGGGAGAGAGAGAGAGAGAAGGAGGGAGGGAGGGAGGGAGGAAAGGGGAAAGTTAGAGAGAAAAAGAGAAATAGAGGGAGAGAGAGGTAGGGAGGGGGAAAGTGGAGGGAGAGAAAGAGAGAGAGTCTTACTGTATCTGACAGCTTTTAAAAGCTAAGCATGACTGACTTTTGGATTACACATTGGTTTTCAGAATTCTGTGGTTTCTGCTCTGGATTCATTAGTTTCGGGAGTTGAGAGCTGCCATATCTGTCCATATATTTGCATTTAAATATCCTGTCACTCAGTTATTGCACATTGAACCCAAGTTTTCCCTCTACACAGAGATAGAAGAGGTCTGGCTGGTCTTTCTGAAGGGATATTAAAGATAAATCTTTAACATCATGAAATTTAAGGCCATTATTGTCACCATGATCATAGAAGCAGGGACAGTGAGGTTACGTAGTAGGTAAGGAGACAGTTTGGCTCTTATTGAGTCGTTTCAGTCATGTCTGACTCATCATGACCCCATTCAGGGTTTCCTTGACAAAGATCCTGGAGTGGTATGCCTTTCTCCAGCTCATTTTATAGATGAGGAAACCGAGGCAAACAGGGTTAAGTGATTTGTCCAGGGTCACACAGCTAGTAAGTGTCTGAGGCCAGATTTGAACTCAGGAAGTTGTGTCTTCCTGACTTCTGGCCCAGCACTCTATCCACTGTGCCATATAGCCACTCACAAGAAGACAGTAGCTGCTGACAAATAGGCCCGTTGAGGGCACTAGCCTTTCCCTCATGCTTGAAAGTTGCCTGCAACCAACAGGTTCCAACAGGGGTGGTGGGGTGAGGCTTCTTGGTTGGTATCTTATTTTACTGATTGAATCAGTGGTTGTCCTTGAAGGAAAGAAACCAAGAAGGTCTTCTGTGGCAGAGTAGTATAGCTGCAGCAGTGTGAGTACCTTCCCCTTCATGTTCCCTCATGTTATATATGTCTCTGTAAAAATCTTGTGTTCCAGATCATGCGTAAAGCTACTTGCAAAATTGAATATAGAGAACAACAAAAGGTTTGGGGGTCACAAATGTCACAAGGTCACCTATGTCTTTGAGTGTGCCTAGGTTAAAGACTATAGAATCTTGGCAGCCCCTAATTAGTGCTTGGTCAGACATAGACTGGGCAGCTATGATAGAGTGCCAGGCCTGGAATCAGGAAGACTCATCTTCATGAGTTCAGATCTGGCCTCAGACACCTACTAGCTGTGTGACCCTGGGCAAGTCACTTCACCCTGTTTGCCTTAGTTTCCTCATCCGTAAAATTAGCTGGAGAAGGAAATGGCAAACCACTTGAGTATCTCTGCCAAGAAGGTCATGAAGAGTTGGACACGATTAAAACGACCCAGCAGCAACAATAGACATGGATCAGGTGTTAGTAGGGAATTCTGTTAGAAAAAAGACTGGGGAGAGTTCTGTGTTCAGAATCAGAAGTCATAGGTTCTACTGAAAACTACCACTAACTTGCTGTGTGACTGCTAATGTTACTTCCCCTCTCTGGGACTCTGTTTCCTTTATACGTAAAATGAAGGGATTTCTAGTTCTAACATTCTATGATTAGCACAGAGCCTGGCACATAGTAGGCATTTAATAAATGCTTATTGACTGGATGACTGACTTCTGTTCAAAAGAGCTCCCAGGCAGGCTCCTTTCAATCCTACCTTAAGGTAGGATCTTTGTTCAGAATATTGATCTCATTGCAGCAAAGTGCTCTGAACAACGTAAATGCAACAGAACAATAATACATTGCAGCAGCATCTATCCCTTTGCAGTCTTTACTCCTTCACAATAACTCTGTCATCTTCACCAAGGTTATACCTTAACAAAGGCTTAGTTGTAATGTTATTGTAACAATGGGTGAATTTGTTTTGCTTTCCTATGTATGTTTGTTACTAGGGTATTGTTTTTTTCTTTTTCTTTTTTAAGGCGATACAAGAAGTAGAAGGGAGAGAAAATAAATTTTTGTTAAATAAAAATATAAAATTCTCTGCTTGGTGTTCAAAACCATTCATAGCTTGCCCTTCCCCTACCTTTCCAGTCTTCCTCCACTTTATATCCTCCCATATATGCTGTGATTTAGTGACATTAACTTCCTTGCTATTCCTTCAACAAGACATTCTATCTCCCAACACTGGGCATTTTCCCTGGCTGTCCATCATGCCTGGAATGCTCTCCCTCCTTGACTCTACCCCATGGCTTCCATGGCTTCCTTTAAATCTCAGCTAAAATCCGACCTTCTATGGGAAGCCTTTTCTGATCCATTTTAATTCTAGTGTCTTTCCTCTGTTGATTATTTCCAATATATCCCATATCTGGCTTGTTTGTACATAGTTGTTTACTTGTAGTCTCTCACATTAAGGGAATGTCTCTTATTTTTCTTTGTATCCACAATACTTAGTACTATGCCTGCACATAGTAGGCACTTAATAAATGTTGATTGACTGACTGGTAAGAAAGTTAATGTAATTTTAAAAGGGAAAAAAATGCTATTATAAGCACTGGAGATGATGGCTGCCATTATAACCTGGGGTTTAAACTAGATGACCTTTAACATTCTAATACCCAAATTAGCTGTAAAGGACATACAAAGAAAGACATTATCTGCATCCAGAAACAGAACTGATAAATGGAAGTATGTGTAATTTTACATATATATACCTATTTGTGTCTAATGGTAGTCATCTGTAGCGCATGGGGGGATAGTGGGGAAGGAAGAAAAAAAAGAAATCTACATGATAACTTTATTATATATTTAAAAGGAATAGCAAGTTTTACATAATAGATTTGTAGTTTCATGTGCAATTATCTTGTTATACTATGTTATAGAAATGTTTGTTTTATTCCATAAATTCAAAAAAAGAGAAAAATTAAGTGAAAAACCCCAAACAATCTATCTTTTAAAATACCATCTCACTTGAACATTTTATGACTCTATGATACAATCATCCAACAAGCATTGATTGAACACCTACTGTATGCCAGGCATTATGCTAGATCTGGGAATACAATGACAAAAACAAAATGGTCCCTCAAGGATTTTATATTCTATCGGGAGAAACAACATGTAAACATGTAAGAAGATACAAAATATAAATAAAGTAAATACAAGATAATTTTTTTGTCAGGAAGGGGCCTAGGGAACCTCCTGGGAGTGTCAGGAAAGGTCTCATAGAGAGTGGCTCTCACATTAAGGTTTAAAGGAGACTAGGTATTCCAAGAAGCAAAAGTGAGAAGAGAGTTCACTTCAGGCACAAGGGACAACAGTCTGTGCTGTCTCAGAGGTGGGAGGTGGGTGGTGTCAAACACCAATTTATTACAGAGTCTGCTCTAAGAAAGAGACAAACAAAATCAGGGTGCGTGTGTCCACGGTTTAATTTCTCTCAAACTGGCTTGACATGCATTGTGTGGGAGTTCAGTCCAAAACTGGGCCCCTGTAAGGGGGCCAGTTCAGAACTGATTCTATTTGGGACTTTGGAGTACAGAGTTATATGCCATTTGAAGAGTAGGTGTTCCCAACGGGTGCCAATCAACTGTGATTGGTCAACATACTGGGAGATGGGTTATATTAAAATGAAGGTCTTTGAGTACATGACCTAGGTCACTCAATCTTGGTCTACAGGGTTGTTATCACCTGCCATCTGGGCAAAGGAAATACCACCCTCAGTCTTGGGAATCTGTTTCCACTAAAATCTAAGTAGGATCAAATCAATTCAAGCCTGGGTTTGGAGTTTGACCAAGATAAGAAGATTCAATGCAATCACATTATCAGAAATATTCTTCTGAAGAACTTTTGACAGAAGGCTGCAGAGGAGGGGCGGGTAGAGCTCTGCATCTCCAAAACACAGATTACCTAGAGAAATAATTTTTCATGGTGGTCATGTGTGAAGAATGGCAAGTAGAATAGTTTGACTATAGAATATGTGAAGAAACATTGAATAATTCTGAAAAGGTGAATGAGTGCCAGATGGTGAAGGTCTTTAAGTGCTAAGCAGAGAAATTTGTGTTTGATCTGATGGGGTCAAATGGGGAGCCACTGGGGATTTTTGAGGAGGAGAATGACATGTTTGGACCTGTGTTTTTAGGAGTATTAACTTGTCAGCTGGATGAAGGATAGATGGGAAAGGCTGGTGTCAGGAGAGAGACTATTTTAATATTCCAGGTAAGTGATGATCAGAGCCTGAATTAGGATTCTGTCTGCGAATGGAAAGAAGGAAATGGATATGGGAAGTGTGGAGAAAGGATCAACAAGACCTGACAATGAATTGTAAGTGGAATGGGTTGGGGGGAGGGAGGGAAAGTGAAGAGGCAAGGATGACTCTTAGATTTAGAACCTGAATGACTAGAAGAATGATAGTCAGCTCATCAGAAATAGGAAAGTGAACCAAAGGGATACTTTATATGACAAGGTAAAATAATAAACTCATTCAGAGGAACAATAAAGCTTAACTATCAGAGGAGGAAAAGGGGGGGTGGGAATTAAGGGAGAATAGCATTTCCAGAATTCAAATTATATTAAAAGAAGCAATCATCAAAACTATTTGCTGTGGTTAAAAAATAAGAAAACAGATCAATGGAACAGACTAGACAAAGAAGAATCAAAAGTAATTAAATTCAATAACCTGCATAAACCCCAAACAGAACTTAGATAGGAGAGAATTCTCTGTTAGAAGAATGCTGGGAAAACTGGAAAACAGCTTTGTAGAAATTATGTTTAGACCAACATCTTGTACTGTAAATCTTAATAAACTCAACATGGAAATGTGACCTGAATATTAAAAGTTATGCTACAAATAAATTAAAAGGAAAACAGATCAAATACTTTCACAGCTATGGTGAGGGGGTGAATTCTTAAATAAGGGACAGAGGCAGTTACAAAAGATAAAACAGGTAATTCTGGTGACATGAAATTGAAAATATCTTGTGCAAGCAAAATTAATGCAACTAGGATAGAAGGGAAGTGTTTGGGGGGAAGCACTTTGTATTAAATATCTTTGATAAGTGCCTGATATCCAATATATATATATAGGCAGCTAAAAGAAATCTATAATAACAAAAAATAACATCTCCTTTAAAAGGGGATGAACAAGTAATTCTCAAAAGAAGAATTTCAAACTATTAACAAACATATAAAAGATTTCTCCAAATCACTAATAATAAGAGAAATGCAAGTTAAAATTCAGAAATGGGGCAAAGATGACAAAAGTGAGTAATGGTCAAAGTTGGAAGGACTGTGGACAGGCATACTGATAATCCACTTAGTGCCTGATTAATTATTGTTAGGGGACTTGTGAATTGGTCCAACCATTTTGGAAAGAAATTTGGAATTATGTGAAGAAAATGATTAAAATATCCATTTCCTTTGAGCCAGAGAATCTAATGCTAGGTCTATCATTAACCAAGGAGGTCAACAACAAAAAAAGGTCTCATATACACCAGAATATTTGTAGTAACACTCTTTGTAGTGGCAAAGAAGTGGAAAAATAGATGCCCATCTATTAAAGAGTGGCTAAACAAATTGTATATATGAATGTAATGAAATATGACTGTGCCACTAAAAACTTAGAATATGATGAATACAGAGAAGCATGGAAAGGTGTTTCTAAAATGATGCAGAGTAAAGTAAGTAGAACCAGGAAACAATATACAGAATAACTACAACAGTGCAAATGGAAACAGCAACAACAAAACAATTTAAACTGAATATTGTGAAAATCTGATGATTAAACTTTGTCCCAAAGAAGAGATAGTAGTATGTGCCTATCTCTCTTCTTTGCAAAGGTGAGGGACTGTGGCCATGAAATATTACAGGTAATAGCAAACATCTTCAATGTGTTGATCAGTTTTGCTCAATCTTTTAAAATAATTTTTTATTCTTTATTATAAGAGTTGGCTCTCTGGGTGGGGGAAAGAGGAAAGAATATATTGGAAGCTGTAGAATGATATTAAAACAAAAAATCAATTAAGATTTATTTTATAAAACAGAAGGGAAGAGGGGTGGGTTTGGAGAATGATAATGTGTTCAGTTTGGGATGTATAAAGTTTGAGACGCTTATGGGACATCCATTTGGACATGGATAATTTATTTGGTGATGTAGGACCAGAGCTTGGAAGAGATAAGGGCTAGATATGTAGATTTGGGAGTCATATGCATGACTCCCAAATTAAATATTTGTGAGTAGATGAGATCTTTGAGAGAGAGAGTATTGAGAGAAAAGAGAAGGTTCAGGACAGAGCCTATAGCTTTCTCTGGGCTAGAGTAAGGGAATGAGCTTCTGTATCTTTTGTATTTCATTCTACATTGTTGGCTTTAACTTTCTCAGTGTCTTTCAGCAAGTCGCTTCTCTTCTATTGACCTCAGTTTTCATACCTCAGTTTTCAAGAACAAAAACAAAAAAGGGGGTTGTTTAAATTAGCTGATCTTGAAGATTTAGTCTAGGAATTCATGACAAAATAATCACAATCATGTACTAATTGGAGAGGGCCAACAGGCCACCCACAGATAATTAAATTTTTTTTTAAATTTATTTTTAGTTTTCAACATTCACTTCCATAAGATTTTGAGTTCTAATTTTTCTCCCCATTTCTCCCCTCCCCCTCCCCAAGACAGCATGCAATTTGACATAGGTGCTACATTTACATTCATATTGAACCTATTTTCACATTTGTCATGTTGTAAGGAAGAATTAGAACCAATGGGAGAAACCATGAAAAAGAAAAAAGAAAGAGAGCAAATAATATACCTCAATCTGCATTCAGACTCTATAGTTCTTTTTCTGGATGTGGATGGTATTTTCCATCATGAGTCCTTTGGAGTTGTCTTGGATCCTTGCATTGCTAAGAAGAGATAAGTCTATCAAAGTTGGTCATTACACATTGTGGCTGTTGCTGTGAACAGTGTTCTCCTGGTTCTACTCACTTCACTCAGCATCAGTTCATTCAAGTTTTTCCAGGTTTTTCTAAAGTCTGCCTACTTATCATTTCTTATAGCACAATAGTATTCCATTGCATTCACATACCACAACTTGTTCAACTGTTCTCCAAGTGATGGGTATTCCCTCAATTTCCAATTCTTTGCCACCACAAAAAAAAGCTGCTATAAATATTTTTGTATATTTGGGTCCTTTTCCCATTTGTATGATCTCTTTGGGATATTGGTATTGCTAGGTCAAAGGGTATGCACAGTTTTATAGCCCTTTGGGCATAGTTCCAAATTGTCTCCAGAATGGTTGAATCAGTTCACAACTCCACCAACAATGCATTGTTGTTCTAATTTTCCCACATCTTCAGAATTTATAATTTTCCTGTTTTGTCATGTTGGCTAATCTGATAGGTGTGATGCGATACCTCAGAGTCATTTTGATTTGCATTTCTCTAATCAATAATGATTTAGAGCATTTTTTCATATGACTATAGATAGCTTTAGTTTCTTCATCTGAAAACTGCTTGTTCATATCCTTTGACCGTTTATCAATTGGGTAATGGCTTGTATTCTTATAAATTTGACTTAGTTCTCTATATATTTTAGAAATGAAGCCTTTATCAGAGATACTGGTTGTAAAAATTCTTTCCCCATTTTTTTGCTTCCCTCCTAATCTTGGTTGCATTGGCTTTGTTCGTGCAAAAACTTTTCAATTTAATGTAATCAAAATTATCCATTTCACATTTTGTAATGTTCTCTATTTCTAGTTTGGTTATAAATTCTTCCATTCTCCATAAATCTGACAAGTAAACTATTACTTGCTCTCTCAGTTTGCTTATAGTATCAGCCTTTATATCTAAATCATGAACCCATTTTGAGTTTATTTTGGTATACATAGACATTGGTCTATGCCTAGTTTCTGTCATAAAGTTTTCCCAGCAGTTTTTGTCAAATAGTGAGTTCTTATCTCAGAAGCTGGAGTCTTTGGGTTTATCAAACAGTAGATATAGTCATTGACTACTGTGTATTATGTATCTAACCTATTCCACTGATCCATCACTTTGCTTCTTAGCCAGTACCAAATAGTTTTGATGATTGCTGATTTATAATACAATTTAAGATCTGATATGGCTAAGCCACCTTCCCATGCTTTTCTTTTCATTAGTTTCCTTGATATTCTGGACCTTTTGTTCTTCCAGATGAATACTTGTTATTATTTTTTCTAGCTCCATAAAATATTTTTTTGGTAGTTTGATTGGTATGGCACCATAGGTAATATTTTAACTTGGGCACGAAGCTTAATAGATGTTTGTTGTTTGGCTGGTTGGAGACAATGCTCTCACCCTTGTATAACACATTAATGATTCCAATAATAATAATTTCTGACAAGAAGGAAGAGTGGCACTGAGTTTAGATGAGTACAGTGCCCCCCAAATTTAGAACACATAAACGACTACCTCCTTTCCAGGCATGGGGTCAGCTGTGCTCAACCTATGATGGAAATGCTTTCTGGGCTATATTCTATGGGCAGAGAGATCCCCCAATTTTGTGTTTGGGATAGATGCTTTGTGTAGATTTGCCAGTTTGAAACCAATCCTAATATCTGAAGGGCCTTGAGAAATGAGGGCTTTCAGTGCAAGTGTTCACCAACCAGTAGCAAAACTCCCCATATGGAACAAACACTTTCTTACAGGTAAGTAGGTTTAAGCCCTGTTGATGCACTAAATTAAGTATTGGAGCAGGCAGGGCCCCTTCCAGCTACAATCAGATGCATCCCACACATAAAAGCAAATCCAATAATCCCCAAAGCTCCCCATCTGCTTCCCTAAAGATGAGGCCTTTCTCAGGAAATGAGCAGGTCTTGATGCCCGAGGGCCTCTGACATTTATCCTGTCGGTTCAATGCAAGGTGGTGGCCTGTGCTTTGCACATCCTGATCCAATTTGGTCCACTGCTGATTGAGTTATGTAGAGGCTAAGTCAGATAAGGCATCACAGAAAGGTGAATTAAAACTACAAAAAGAGACATAGGCAGCACGTAGGAAGAGGGAAGGGGGACTAAATCTGGTAGGGACTGAAGCAAGGGGACTGATGGGAAAGTTTTTCTGGTAGATGTGTGGTCAGAACTCAGACGCTATGACCTAGACAAGGATGGGATGTTTTGAGAGGGTAGTTTCTTTGTCAAAAGGAGAAACTTGGTAATCCCCATCTGGTTTTGTTATAAGATATACTCAAAGACTGACCCCTAGCAGGGTTAAGGAACAGTTCCCAGGAGTTCGTGATAGTGGATACTCTTGTGTTGAAGTAAGTTTAGAAAAAAGCAGGCATTTTCATTTCAGTGTATCCCTGTTAACTTTAATATAAATTTTTATCAATACCTCTTGTTTTTATATCATGATCATTTCTGAATATATACACATTCCCATCACCACTTGAAAATTAATTCTCCTGGTACCAAACAAAGAGTTAAAAAAGAATAATTGATAATGACCAATTATGGCAATTCATGCAACATCCTGCCCTGATTGTCTCTTGCCTGTCTGCCAAGAGGAGGGGCTGTGTTTCATAATCTGTTCTCACAGAGTTTTCTTGGCTTTTCAATGAGGATTTGTCTTCATTTTAGTTATCTTTTCACTTACACTGTTATAGTCATTGTATTGTTGTGTACGTTGTTCTTTTGGTTCTGCTTGTTTCCACTATTGTTTCATACCAATTTTTCTTGTGTTTCTCTGATTTCCTCATAGTCATCATTTCTTATTGCACAGCAATATCCTATTAGATTTATACATCATAGTTTATTCAGCCATTCTAGAGTCAATGAGTACCCATTTTGCTTTCAGGTTTTGCTACCACAAAAAGTACTATTACAAATATTTTAGTATATATAGAATCTTCCTTTTTTTGAGTGTATGTCCAGTAGTGGTATCCAATGGTATGAATAGTTCAGTCACTTTTATGTCATAATTCTCCATTTCCCCCCTTCAAACCATTTGGATCCACCTACAGTTCTACCAACAATATTTTAGTGCATTTGTTTTCTCACAGTTAGCAATCAGTAAACACTTATTAAGTGCCTATTATGTGCTAATCACTGTGCTATGCACTGGAGATAAAACAAAGGTACAAGTCATTTCCTGACCTTAAGGAGTTCACAATCTCATATGGGAAGACAAAAAAAGGAAACTGAAAATGAGGGGGAAAGTTACCCTGATGATGAAGGGCATGATAAAGACTGGAGGCCAGAGTGAAAAATGATCTGAGAAGGTGTGAACTTCAGAGTTGATTTCATCTTCCAGAATGATAAGTTTTTGGAGATCATGGAATCTAGGAGGTTAGCAGGGTGGGAAATGGTGAAGTGAATTCTCTAAGTGCTCTCCTTAAATTCCCTCCACAGATTCTGCAATGTTGACTGTTTCTAGTTTGGAGGGGGCAGGACATATCTTTGCCAATTTTTAGGATGTGGGTGAAATATCAAAGTTGTTTTAATTTGCATTTCTCTTTTAATTAGTTATTTAGAGAATGTTTTCATATGATCATTGGCAGTTAGCCATTCTTTTGAAACTTGTTTATATCCATTGACCATTTATAGAGCTTAGATATTGGACTTTTGTGATGTAAGGGTTTTTCCCACTAGACATTTTTTTCCTAGCCTCATTAATCTTGGTCATGCAAAAGGCTTTAAAATTTTATGTAGTTGACATTGTTTATTTTGTCTTTTATGATTGTCTCTATCTCTTGTTTGGTTAAGATTTCTCCCCCTAGCCATAGTTGTGAAAGGTAGCTCCTTCCATTATCCTGTAATTTTTGTTATGATGTGACCATTTACATTCAGGTCACATATCCAGTTGGGGCTTATTATGGTATATGTTGTAAGATACTGATCCAATCTACTTTTGAGTTTTTCCTGTTGAATAGAGTTTTTCCATCCATCCATCAATCAACAAACATTTATTAAGCACCATCTATTCCAAGAATTGTGATTAGTCCTAGGGATACAAAGAATAAAAGCAAAAATAGCCCCTCTTCTCAAAGAGCTCTACCTGGGGGTGACATTCTGTGCATATATAGGTATATGCAAAATAGATAACATGGTGATTTAAGTAGAAAGACACCAGCCTCTGAGGTCATGTAAAAGGTGATGGTTGAGTTAAATCTTAAAGGAAACTAGGAATCCTGGGAGATGTAGATGAATAGGAAGTGTATTCTAGGCTTGTGAGACGATTAGCACAAAGGCACTGAAGGTGAGTGATGGAGAACTATGTATGAAGAACAGAAGGATGCCTGTAACTCATAGGAAGCATTCACAGGAAGAGTGTTAGGTGTGATGAGGCTAGAAAGGTAGTTTGGGGCCAGGTTGGGGAGAGCTTTAAATGCCAGACAGAGTATTTTATATTTGATTCTAGAGGTAATGAAGAACCTCTGGAGTTTATTAAGCAGGGAAACAATATAGTCAGATTTATGCTTTAGGAATATCATGTTCAAAGCTGAGTGTAGATTAGATTTGAGTGGGGAGAAAATTGAGGCAGGGACACCTGTTAGAGAACTATTGTAATAGTTCAGTACAAGGTGGTAAGGGCTTGAACTAGGGTGGTGGTTGTGAAAGGAGAGGATGGATGGATAGAAGAGATGTTGTGGAGGTAGAAGTGACAATGTTTGGCAACTGTGAGTCAAATCAACTCACTCTAATACTTGAGGTGAGTCAAAGATGACACAAATACTTTTGATACTTTTCTCTAGTAATTTATGTCCTTGACTTTATCAAACCTGGGCTGATTTTTTTAAACTACTGTTCTTATTCATCTAATCTGTTCCACTGATAAACTTTTCTATTTTTTATACCAGTACCAAATAGTTTCTTTTTTTGTATTTTAAACTTGACAAAAACAAAAACCGTGAATATTTCCATCTACAAAAGAGAACAGAAAAAAATAGGATTGCATATGAAACTGCATAATCTCCATTCAGTATCAAATCATTTTGAGGATTTATGTCTGCTAAGCTTTAAGTGAGACACACAGCATCTATTGGGCTCAATGTCAGTTATGTAAAGTGGGGGTTGGGGTTTAGGATTTGCAATGATTCCTGTGGGATTATGAGATTGTTGAAAATACCAATTTTAGTTCTTCCTAGCAAAGGAAGAAAGATGTAATGGCTATTAAAGTTAATTAATTCAGTGGTTTGGACCACAACCTCCTATTCTTCCATCTTTTCCTCCTATTCACTCTTCTTAGACCTATTCTTTGTCCTCACCATAATTTACAATCAATTCAGACCTCACTGTTCTCTCATTTCATCAGCCCTGCTCTGGCCCCACTTTTCCTGAGTGGTGGAGGCAATGAGTGCTGTTTTAGGCGTAATAAAATTGATATGCTTGTGGGACATTTAGGTGGAGATGTCTAGCAAGCTGTTGAGCACACAGTACTAAAGCTTCAGAGAGAGGAAAGGTCTTGATACATATATTTTTAAATTATCTACATAGAGTTGATAAACTAATCTATAATAATCTAATTATAATTTAGTTGATAATATAGAATAGAATCTGATGAAATCACTGAGGGAAAAAGTACATAGGATGAGAAGGGAAGGGAAGGGAAATGAAAGGAAGGGAAGTGAAGAAGGCCTAGGTCAGAGCATTAGGAGACATCCATAGTTAGGGGTCAAGACCTGGATAATAATCCAGAAAAGGAGATTAATGAGTGGTCAGATAGATAAGAGGAGAGTCAAAAGAGAAAGCTGATGTAAAAGCCAAGGGAAGAGAGAATTTACAGACCTGAACATGTTTTTGGGCAGCAGAGAAAGAGTCAATAGATAAATAGGAGTTGAAGATGAGAGAGAGAGAGAGAGAGAGAGAGAGAGAGAGAGAGAGAGAGAGAGAGAGAGAGAGAGAGAGA